>NW_004955403.1:29201757-29243453 GCF_000276665.1 Chinchilla lanigera | reverse complement strand
CAATATTTGGTGCACATATATTTATGATTGTTTTCTCTTCCTCTTGGATTGTTCCTCAACAAGTATGTAGTGAACTTATTTTTTCTTATCAGTCTTGACATGAAATCCACCTTATTTTCAAATAGAATATTTTATTTTATTATTTTGAAACAAGATCTCACTATGCAGTTCAGGCTGGCCTTGAGCTCACTTTGTAGCCTAGGCTGGTCTCTAACTCACAATGATCCTCCTGCCTCAGCCTCCCAAGTGCTGGGATTACAGGTGTGTGCCACCACACCCGGCTTCAAATAGAATAGATATCTTGCTTTTTCAAGTTTCAGTCACATGGAGTACTGTTTTCTATGGTTTGCTTACAGTTTATAGATTTTTCTGGAGGTATGTGTGTTTCTTGTATTGAGCATATTGTTGGATCATGCTTCTTGATTTAGTCTTCCAATCTATTAATTTTCACTGGTGAGTTGAAATCATTTATATTCATGGTTATAACTGATATGTGTTGACTTATCCTTGTCATATTATTTTCTTATTGTTGGTTCCCTTACTTTTCCTTCTGATTAACTCCTTGTCTTGCCATGCAGATTCATTCTGTTGAATTCTTGGCATTGCTGTCTTTTTCTAAAATATCCTTCAGAACATTTTTGGAGTCCTAGTGTGGTGGTCGTGAATTTCTTCAGGTGTTCTTCATCATGGTAGCATCTTATTTCTCCATCAGTCTTGAAAGATAATTTTGCATAGTACATTAATCTGGGTTTCAGGAGATTTTTTTTTGTTTGTTTCCTTTTGGGCTTAAAGTATTTCACTCCAAGCTCTCCTAATGGTTGAGAAGTCTGCTGTGATTTTGATAGGCTTTCCTTTGTAGGTGATTTTTTTCCTAACAACTTTTAATATTGTGTTCTTATGGTGAATTTATGGAATCTTGGATTTTAAATGCTTTGGTATAATTTTTTTTGACCATGATTATTTGGAGCTGTATATGCCTCACTTTTTTGTATCTCAAGATCTTTTTCCATCCTCAGAAAGCTTCCTATTACTTCTGCATAAAGGTATTTTATGGCATATGTGCTATGTTCTGATTTTTTCACTGATTACAATTAAGCTTATGTAAATCTTCTTTGCATCATCTAATATTTGTTGGATAGAGGTTTTATTGTCTCTTGCTATTTTTAAGAGGTCTTTCATTTGATGATCATCATCTACAACCTGTCTTCTTGATCTTATAGCCTGTCTTGACTTTGCTTGACCATTCTGCATATTCTCTATGAGAATTTTTAATCTTCTGGATTTCTATTTGAGTCTGTTTTACGAAATCCAGTTCTTCTCTATATTGGGCATTCATGATTTTTATATCTTTCCTAAAGTCCTCTATTTTTTTTAAGTCTAAGTCTACCTTAGATGCACTAATCTTTTCCTTCATTATGATCGTTACCTCTTTAATTATGTCTGTTTTGTTTCTGTGAAGAGAATTATTGATCTATTTTGTTATTTCTGCTGCCACTATTTCCTAAAATTTAACTTGGAGGTTTTATTTCTTCTAGATCAATCTCACTTGATTTACCCCAGGAAAAAGGGCATTATGTGTTGCACTTTGTTTTCAGTTTTCTCATATTCAATATTTTCTTTGTTTCTTCTCTGCTTTAAGCTTTAAAATTGATTACTGTAGGGTTCTTTATTAGTAGTATTGAGACAGCATTAAGGAATGACCACTTTTCAGAAATATCTTCTAGATGTACCTGGCTACTGGCTTTGGAATCTGTCCCAAGATCCTGCCTCTTTAGTCTCTTAGTAATGAAAGTATCCTACCTATTTACAATCTTTTTATTGGTGTAAGAAAGATTAATTGATCACAACAACTCTGGAACCTTGACTAAGTTAGTATAATATGTAATAACTGTAGCATCAAGCACAAACTAAAACATGAAAAACTGTGATAATCATATATACAAAAATTATAATTATGTAACAAATCTAAGACAAATTGGAAGATTACACAAAGGAAGTATTGACTCAGTAGTGTGATTTTTACCTTAAAGAGAGGAAATTTAAAAGAGCTAAGAGGAACAAATAGAGAAATAAAAGAAAAGAAAGAGTTTACTAGCAAGGCTGAAAGACAATAAAAGAGTAGTGGAGCCTAAGGAAGCTGATAAAAAAGACAGGAGAGAAAGAAAGAAGATAGAAATCAAAAGAAGATGAAAACAAAATGAAATAAAACTAAAACAATGTCCTCACTCATGAAAAAGTAAAAATAAAAAATGAAAAATAAAAATAACTACAAAAGTAAACAAAAGCAAAAAGAAAAAAACCAGAAATTTCTCTCTGATTTCAAGCCTGTGCTGTCTTCTGGCCTCCAAAATTTTGTGTTAATGTCCAAGTCAGAGTGTGACTTTGTTGTTGCTAGTGGACAAAAGAAGTTGTCAAAGCCCACTTCTATGTGAGATAATCCAAGTAACCTTGCAGTAGGATTAGGATGGGGTTCTGGATAATCTCAGGATATCTGCAGTATGACAAGGTTGGGTTGCTGATTCAAATCCACATACATTCAGGCTGATTCTAGACTCTGGTCATGCGACTGGGGTCTGAGCTTACAACACTCTGAGTGTCTCTTGCTAGTCACACTATGGTCCACCGACCCTGGACATTTCCCATGGTTGAACCTCACTCAATCACTGTGGAATTTCAGCACTGAGAGCCATGAGATGAAACCAACCCATAGTTCCTTTTTGTCCCAGGTTCAGTGTGCCTCACCTTAAAAGGACATCTGGCCAAGTATCCTCTCCAGGGGATGTGGTAGTCACTTGATCTGGAGTCACTCAACATCTGTTATAGCACACAGCATCCATTGCTTCATTCCACTGGTATATTTCTCCCTGGGGGCCTCTGGAGTCACCCACGCTCACTAAGTCTCTATTGTTTCTATCCTTCTTTCTCACACCACAAGCCAGGACTTGAGGAAAAAGTACAGTTTCCTCCTTTTTTTCCTGCGTTGAGGTCCATTTCTTCACTTTCTCTGTAGACTCCAATTTTTCTTTCATGACTTTCTGGGTCCCAAGGATCTACCTTCTTCCTTTTTTTCTTTTCAAGTTGTTATTTTCCAATGTCTGGATTCCAGATATTGGAGTGGTTTATTTGTTGCTGTTTACAACACTGTCATCTTCCTAGAAGACTGTGCTTCTCTTTAAATGAAAAAATCAAATAACGCACATATCATGAACATCGACAGTTTCCTAGTAATTTATTTATTTTATTCACATGGTTAACTCTTTCACTATATTTATCTACCTCTATTAAAAATTTGAATAATAAACCATCAGTATCTGGAATATTTACAGATGTTATATTTTCTATATTCTGTTAGATTACTTTTTGTCTTCATTATTTCTATTTAAAAAATATATATGATTTATTACATAAGTTTAGAGGGCAAAAACTCCAGCTGCAAAGGTTCCAACAGACCAGGTTTGGCCACCCATTCTGTCACACAAGGCTGGTGACAAGCAGTGGTGAAGGGTGGAAAAATAGTTTTAATTTCCATGGACAGGCTGGGATCCACAATGTGGTTTAAGATTAATCTTTGAGAAGCTTACCACAACTTCAAGGATTTGCTTAGCTAGTAGTTCCAATAGCTAGCAACACAAGTAATCTTGTTCAAATCCTTGTCTGATTGATAGGTATCTAGGGACTGATTTTTTTTCAGGTCCTGGGAGAGCCATCATGATCTGAAAAGTCTACTACATTCCATAATGAGATGACTGCTCCTGCTTTCGGGGGTCAGCCTCAGTTCCTGTCATGGAATAAAGTTTCCTTCCTCTGGGATGACTTCATTATAGTTTGATCTGTGAGGTTCTGCCTTCCTTAAAATCTTCAGAGATTGTAAATTAGGGGTAATGGGTGGGGACTTGTAGACATACTTCTAGGGATCTGGAGCTGGACACTGTAAGAGCTGGCAATGACACATTGCTGCAAATGCTGAAAATTACTGAAATTACTTTCATCCTGGTATCTTGTCTTGATGAGAAATGTCATAGGTAAATTTGAGATAGGAAACAAAAACTATATACAGTTATAAAGCAGACAAGGAGAACCATAATTTTTAAATTATACTTTTAAGAAAAACTATGGCTTTAGCCTATAAATGTTATCCAAGACCTTTTCTCTTCCAGAAAACTTACCCCAAAATATTTCCTAAGGGTCTTCAATGTACTGTAAGCCTTTAAATTTGGCACTACGCCCACACTTTTCACATGTAAATGGCCAGAGATTTAACTCAGTGGCACAGCACTACCCAGCCAGTGTGAGGTTCTGAGTTTGATTCCCATACCAAAAAAATAAAATAAACAAATAGAATTAAATAGTGTGCTTAATGAAGACAATAGAAAAACTCAGATTGTTCCTCTTGATAACACCCCAAAATCACATTAATATACCCAGCTCTGGACCAAATTATGTATTTTAAGTATTAATGTCAAGAATATTATTTATTTATATTTAATTAATTATTCGTATCATTTTCTAATTCAATGAACCCACAGTATGTCGGAATGGACGAAACAAATGTGTCCATCTGGTTGATGTTCTTAATTGGGGTTTATTTTTTGGCTAGGGTTTATATTATGAACAACCTGATAAGTCATGCCAAAGTTTATTTTCCAGTTAGGTTTTATTTTTAAGGAAATATGATACAACTTGTCCTTTTTCCCTTCCTCTCTGACACTGTTTCCCTGCTCTACTTCCCAGATACCACAAGCCAAGAAACTTTGCCCTTTCATATTCTTACACTCTGGTTTCCCTCCCTTAGAGCTGGCTGCCTATGCATTGAGTTTCCTTAAAACCTAAGTCAACTTATTTATATTTTCAGTTTCTCAACAAAGGGCACCCATGAGGAATTTAAATCTGTGAGTCTGAAACAAACCCACAAAATATAAAATATGGGACACATTAAACTTCATTATGATTAATTTAAAAAGTACGATTTATTGATCCTCCTCTTTAAATTGTGTGATTTGGGTACTGTGTCTCAGCTGCTGGAAAGCTGACACTTACAATGCCTAAGTACAGAGTGGAACAGGAACCTGATCTAAAATTTTAAGACAATAACAGGGACATAAAATCAAGCAGAGGTGCCAGCCCTTATCCTGCTCTCAGTTACCCATTGGCCATTTGCAGATTCAGCTTCTATGCCTGTGTTGTAAATTGAGCTCATATTCTTACACACAGCTTGAATTCTGCATTAGTCATCGTGTTTTCTTTCATGAGAGTTTTGATACGAGAAAAAAAGCTCTAAAATTTCTTATATACTTTTCTCTCTAAGATGGCTTTTTTCTAGATGTTCCGCAAAGCCTGATGTGGTCACAGGTGACTCTTTTCAGAGGTAGCTGGATCAGGGTGTGTGATACTGGGATTAAGAGTATTTGATTACTCAATTACTCCACTGGGTAAAATAGCATAGTTTTGGGTGTGGGTAGTGGAAAGGCCCATTCTGAGTATGTGTGGCACAACCCAAAGCATGGGAAGCCTGGATGGTATAAAGAAGCAGAAAGAAGACAAGCCTGCTGCCACTTCTGTGCTGCCTTCTGCCACCAAAAATTGTTTCTCCTTTGAGATGTACCTCTACTATACCACTCTCCCATGGGGCCAACAAATATGAACTGAAACCTCTAAAAATTTGTGAGCTACAATAAACCTTTCCTCTTTTAACTTTTAGTGTCAGACATTTTGTCTCAGTAATGAGAAAAGTAACTAAAAATTATCAATTTACCTTTTAACATTTGGCATTCAAGTTTTGTCACTATCTTTGTGCCACCTGTACCCAGAAGTTGGCATCAAGTTCAAGATAAGAACCAACCAGTCGCCTTTCAAACTCTTTTCATGGAATGTTATTTATAACATCAATTGTGTTTACTACAATTCTCTATTATGTGTCTATAGCATCATATAAATATTACTGCATATCTTATCAAGGGACAGAGCATGATCTAAACATCCACCCAGTATCCTGTATTGGACTATAACATCCACCCAGTATCCTGTCCTTGTCTTCGGGAGCTGATATTCATGAAAGTCTCTGCTACTTTCACAGCTACCAAAATTCTTTCTTTCATGATGGCAGTGCCTCTAAACCTAATTACAAAATCAAATACATGTATTTAAATCTCCAATGTATATTAATAGTGCCTGTTTTTATTTTTAGAAAAATTTCAATCTCCACATTTTAATATTCTCTAATCTTTAACAACTCATTTTTCTCCTTATACATCTTTTATCACCAATCAGTGAAAATCTAATTGAGTTTTATTTATAGCTTTTTTCTTGCTTTCTCACTGGATTTTTCTGTTGCACTGTCCTTCTTTAAGCTTCCTGCTTTTTCAGACTTTCCTTTTCCTTTTCCTCTGGGCTTCTTTTTGACATGCTAATCCCTCTGTGATTGTCTCCCTTCTCTCTCAGCCCTGAACCCTGACTTCATCTTTTACCAATCAACCACAGCCAGAGTTCTCGCTCTGAACCAGGTTTAGGTTTTATTGCTTATTTCACAGACAGAGAATGATCTTGCTGATTTTCATTAAATTTTTCATACTTTTCCTCCTACTCTTTAGTTTTCTCATTTCTCTTTTTTCACCAACTTTAAATGCCTTCTCTTTTGTCCTGAATTTTTTTCTGTAGACCCTTCTTATTCATGTAAAATTACTCCTTTTTTAGTATCAAGATGCCCATGGTTCATCTTCCCAAAGAAAGATGCAAAGCAATTTTCTTTTATGATTTTTGATGTAGCTCTCTTCTGTCATTTTCCGTCACACTCAGACTAGGTAGCTGGCTTGAAAGAAGGCACCAGACAGTTATACAAACCACAGATGGTCTGCATTTTCTATAGATATAAACAAACACAAAATTGTATTTTTTGACAAAAGCCATGAAGTAGGGAAAGGAATGTGAAATTTGTAAAGAAGTGGGAAGTTGGAACTCACTAGAAAAGAATATACAGCAATCAAAACTAGTAGATAGCTTTGATTAATGTGAGTAATGGTCATAGTAAAACTATAATGAGGAAGGCAATAAATCAATGCTATACTTATAAACTTCCAATTTCCATTCATTGTGTATCTTACTTTTCTTATTGCTGAGACAAAATACCTGATGCCCTAACTTAAGGGGGGAAAGTTTATTTATCTCAGAGTTTTTGAAGTTTCAATGCATAGTTGGCTGGCTCTCAAGCAGTGTCACATGACAAAGGGACATCAGAGAGGGCAGCAGTTCATGGTGCCCATGAAATAGCAAAAGCAACAAAGGAGCAGTAGAGCCTTTTCTGGTGCCCTAGATTGTGTCCAGCCTACAGGACTCAGTAGGGGGTGGGCAATCCAGTCAGTGGACTGATTTACTAATCACACACCCTTAATTCTAGCACCATACACTCTAGTTTCAACCACCTTTGAAAAGTGCACACCCGTGACTTCACGAGGGTTGGGGGGACATCTAGACATAAACCATAATATTCTGCCTCTGGTCCACCAAAGACTCATGGCCTTTATGCAAAAGGAATTTGGCCCACCTCTAAGAGTGGTCAACATCCTAACACTTTCAGTACTGCTGAAAAGTTTAAGTATAAAGTCTCCTCTGAGATTTAAAGCAAACTCTTAGCTGCAAGTCCTTGTACAAATGAAAAAAGTTAAACATTTCTAACATGCAGTGGCACAAGGTAGATATTTCAATTTCAAAAGTTACAAATACAGGGATAGCAAGGAATGAGAACAAAGACTAAAATCCAGCAAGACAAGCAATAAATCCTATAGTTCCATGTGCACCATCTGAAGCAATCTGTAGCAAGATGTATACTCTAAAGGGCTTGGGTGGTTCCACCTGTACAGCACATCTATTGGTTGTAGTTCCCATGGCTTCTTTCTTAGGTTGGCTGTGCTCCCTCCCTCAGATGATCTACGCTCCTGGCCTCTCCAAACTTTTGGGGTCTCCATTGTACCTGCAGATTCATACTCACAGCTTTATGCATTGCCCCCTGAGGCCTTCATCTTCAATCTGGGTGGAAGCCCTCCTGATGTGGCAACTCTTACATCCTACATGCATCCAAAATCAGCATCTCTTGGGTGATACCAAAATCTGCTGTCAGCTTGAGCAATAGCCAGGCTTCCTTCTCTCTTGGCTGTAATTTGAGTAACTATGAACCAAATCCTGAGAAACAGCTTTCTTAGGCCACTTCCAGTCTAGAACATGGTGCTGTGGGGCTCTCCTTTTAAAGCAAAGTCTTTCCCCTTTGCAAGTCTGAGGCTACAAAGAGTGGAGTTATTCTGCTTCTTGGGGTGCCCTCAGGCTATCTTAATTCTCTTGCTCCTTCTCAGTAATCAGGATGTCTGGTCTATCTTTGTAGTCCAAAGCTTTACTGGAACTTCCTTTCTGGCTAAAATCGAAATGATTTAAATAATTCTGCTTAGTCCTTTGCTCTTGATTCTCAACATAAATCTGGTTAAAAGCCCCCAATGACAGCCATGCCCCTGCTTGAACATTAGACTGCCCTGGAATTTCTTCTGCTGGATTAATTAGTTCACACCCTTAATCTCAGTCTCAGGCAGGATCTGGACACTAAAAAAAAATCAAAAAACTTACTGCCAAGGCATAGTAGACATTATCTGCAGTCCAGCAGACAGCACAGTTCTTCCTAGCAGAAATCTCCTCAGCCTGGTTTGTACCAGGTTTCTGATCTTCTAGGCTTTGATCCATACAGTATAACCTAACGTATTCCAGCTCTACTTCTTTAACTGTCATCTCTTAACCTTTCCAAACTCTTCCCACAAGCCATTCCTAAAGGATCCTAAACTACATAGTCAGGTATAGTCACAGCAAGGACCCTACTTCTCTGGTAATAAATTCTGTCTTAGTTACTTTTCTCATTGCTGAGACAAAATACACCGAAAGTTAAAGGGGAAAAGGTTTATTTGACTCACAATTTGTGGATGTGTCAGTTCATAATTGGCTGTCTCCCAGGCATGGTTGCTTGCATAGGGCCATCACAGAGGAAAGAAATTTCTGATTCCCACAAGGTAGGAAAAACAACAAAGAGGCAGATAAGCCTCTTTCTGTTCTTTATATAGTATCTAGTCTCCAGGGATCCAGGTGGTGCCAATCTAATCAGTGGACTGATTTATGAATCACACACACTTAATCTCAGCCTCACACAGTCTAGATTCAAACTCCTCTCAAAAGTCCACCCCTCGCATGACTGCATGAGGCTTTGGGGGTACACCTAGGTAAAAGCCATAACATTAGGCTATCTGAGAAAATAATTTATCTTGTCATAGTGATGTTCATTTTTTATTTTAGAATCTTATACATAACTATGGGAAATTTTGTGTAAACTGGATGATTGTCCTTCATATTTAGATACATCATTGGTATCACAGTTAATGTTATTTTTTTGGTCAGGCTCATGAAACTAAGAGCTTTATGTATTAGGAAAATTATTAAGCAAAGTATCAAAACATAGGGATAAATTGTATATCTAGCTGTTTTTCAATCCTATGTGATCTAAGCACACATAACTTCTATAATGCACTTGTCTTCAATATTTTTTTAATTATCAAATAGATTTATTGTGTTCCCTTCTGAAATTTTGTAGAAATTGTTAGGATGAGAGATATTGTTCATATCTAGTAGGGTATGAGATAGCTGATCATGGGGGTGATAGATAAACTGAAAAGGATGAACCTGAGGTAGGTTAGAAGAAATAAAACTCAATAGAAAGGTGATAAGAAAACTCAATCATTTTGTTTTACTTATTACCTTAAAATTTTAGGACAGATCCCTTCTTAGCTCTGTACATGACATGCTAATAATTCAGGGATGGTGTGCATTACAGGCTTTATTAGACCTAAACTGACCTATCACATCCATCTTCAAGACTAAGGATACTAAAATAAAGAGTAAAAAGAGTAATTTTTAGGGACCCTCATTTGCCAGCTTTCAAGAAAAATATGTCCAGTTCCACTGCACTAATATCTAGAAGTTTTCAAACCTACAATCACTTCTGATTCCAGAAAAACAGAACCTTCACCAGATCAGCCACAGTGAACTTACCCAAACCTACCCACCCCAAAGAGGAGCAACTACCCATAACAAGAACCAAGGTAACCTCGTTTTAAACACGGATTTTCATTTGCTCATGAAAATCTAATTGCCACTCAAATCATAAGTATTTCTCTGAGGTTACAGAACCAGAATGAGATAATAACCAACCAGATCCTGGCCTACTTCAACCAATCCTTAAAAGATAGCCTCATCCTTTCTTGTGACTGGACTATTGTAAACCTTCTTTATGAAGATGAGCCCTCTCCAATTAACTCATATGGCCCTTTCCCATTCTCCCTCATGTTCTAAACCTGCCTAGTAATCTTTCTGTACCTCACAGATTTTTCAAAAGTTCTGAAATTTATTCCTGCTAAAGGAGTCAGAAAGGAAGTTGGTATCCCTATCTCCTTTCTGAAGGAGATTATCTGACTCCTTCCAGTGACAGAACAATTATTTATAAATCATGGGGAAGACAGGACTTTCAAACAGAACTCACCTAAAAAGCCACAAATCTAGATAACTACTTTCATCTTTTGAAGCACATTAATTCCAAATGCAAGCTTCCCTAAGCCAACTTTTTCATCGTATGTCATTTTAAATGGCAATGTACACTAAATACTTTGCTTTAACAAATATTATATCACATCTGGGGGAGGGCTGCATGCCATGCCACAACATTCATCCCACATCACTGCTCTCCTGGAACACACAGCTACTAGGATCCTGTTGAGCTCATAAACTCTCTGTTTCTTTAATGAATTAAAGAGGCAAAATTTAAAATAAAAGAAGATGGTTTATTCGGAAAAAAAGATGAAAAAGGAAGAAGATAGATAGCTGCCTTGGGAGGGTAAGGGTCATCAGAGGTGAATACCTTTGGATTTTTGTCCTCAGTTCTTTTTTATCTAGGATTAATGATTTCTAGCACACTCCTACCTGTGGGGACCTGGTTGCAGACATCTCACTGGCTCTTTGGCTGTGTCATCCTAACCAGAGCACTTCTATTTACACTCTTTCTGGCTCTTTGATTTTTTTCCTGTCCCTTTGTGATAGATAAGTCTGTGCATGGGAGCCATATACAACAGTAACTTCGAGTTAATGATTAAGTAAAGGGAACATGTATGTTTTATACGTATTAAATAAGAGTCCTTAAGTATCTGCTTCTTATCTCCTTTGCAATTTATCAGGGGAGGGTGGTTACTCTGGTCTTTCATGTTCCTGGCTACATGCCTGCTTTGCCTCTAAACACTTCTCCTTAAATTCTTATGTTAATGATGTTACTTCACACCTTTCCAGGTCTATTTTCTCTCTGTCTGTCTGTCTGTCTCTCTCTTTCTCCTTACCTTTGTCATTCTAATTGCTGGAGTCTAACTGCAGAGGCAAAAAATTGCCTTTAGACTCCCTATTGATTTCTTTAATAAAGCTTAAGGAGACCCTATTTTATCCTTTCTCCTGCCTGTGACTCACTATCCCTACAATTGCAGCCATACTCTTCACTTGTACACTTTGGTTTCCTTCTCTTTCAGCAAGAGGAATGACGTCATCATCAGAGACTTGATTATTGCCTCAGCTATATCAGTGGGAGTTTCAAAGTTCTAGACTGCATGGAAAAAGCTCCTGATGACTTCCCAGCATAAAAACTGAACAGGGAGGAAAGCGTAATTCATCTTACCTGAACGCTGTTTTACATTCCAACACAATAATTCAACATTTTAGTGTTTTGTTGTCCATCAATTTTCTTTCATTCTGAAGTTATTCCATGTTGCTAAAATTAAACTGAAAACTCATACTAGTTAGATGAGCTGTTAAGGGTCCCTAAATTTATTTTGTAAAAATACATTTCTTCCCCCAATGTCATTGTGTTCCTCTTGTTATTTTAAGTCACATGTTCTATAATAAATTACAAATGTAACAAATGTAATTGACATATAATTATATATGTATATCACATAAATGTAAGATAAATCCATGCCTTTATAAATATTCCAATTTTCTAAATTCTTTTCATCCAGGATTAAATGTATAATTAAAAAGTTGTTGAATTTGAAAGGAAAATATATTGTTTTATTTTCCAGATTAAATATTATCTAGTTGTATGGCTTTGGGAATATGATTGAACTTTCATATCTGGTTATTAACTTTTGTACAATAAGCCTTTCTTTGAAAATATTATGAAGATTAAGTGAAGTTCTGATGAGCATATTTAATATAAGCGTATTTAATCATTGTACAAATGTAGCATATTTTGCTTCTTTTGGTTCACTTGTCATATATACTAGACTTCTTTCCATTCTTTGGTCATACCCTAGATTCTCCCATAGTGCTCTTTCCTTGGAGTTAGCATAGCCCTAGTGCATAGGCCAGTATTTCAGTTGAAAGAATCAAAAGCCTCCCAAGTCTGCATAGGTAGGATTATTTATGTTGTTTTAAAAATGAGTATAACAGCATAATCTATCTTGTACCATTGTATAAGAATTACCTATACATATGTATCAGGTATTAGTGAACAGGGGAGCATTCAGTGGAGTTTCTAATGGTAGTGTTAATACCTCTGTACCATTGAAATTCTAATCCCTTACATGTTTCCGTAAATAAAACACATTTTTTCTCTAAAATGTATTTTGCCTTTTCTTTCAGGACTCCTTTGAGATATTGCATCTTCCTCTGCCAAAATAAATTTCAATGCATATCACTCTAGGTAGCTCTTATACCACACGACAGCAAAAAATCATTACATTCCACTCACTGAGAAACTGAAAATACCAGATAATTTAAGGAAGTTTCTCATCATATCAGAAAATAAGAATAACAACAACAAAATACTCAAAGTGACAATAGTCGAACAAGATGGGACTTCAGTGTTGAATTTAACAATATGAAAGTCTAATCGTGATCTGGCAAATTGTGGTATTAATAAGGTAGACATAAAATTCTGAATGGATTTGATTGCATAGAAAAAAATTATAGTAGAGAAATGAAACTGCATATTTATAAAACCTTTAAAGAGCTGCTTTGCAAGTCAGAGCAAAAGAAATATTTGTCATCCAATAGGAAAAGTGGAGTCAGGTGACATTTTTAATACAAGAGATGCAATCATCCAGCACATAGCACTGTTTTATTCATCTCTCAATTGCTTAATGACAGTAATCCTATAAGTTTATAATTGTATTTGCAAATTCTTACCCTCTAATAGACATATATGTAACAAAAAAGCAAAAAAAAAAGAAATTGGGAAAAAAACAAAAAATTGCCAAGAAAATTTGCACTGAAGATCTTAGCAAAAGTGTTTGCAGACCTGAACAACTCCTTAAAGGTTTGAAAGCCTAAATCCTCAACCCTGCAAGACTTCAATTAAGTGAAAATATAGGTGCCCAACACAAAAGGCTTTTGTTAAAAAGAAAAATTTCCATGGTACATTATCTGCTTACAGGTAAATCTATAATGAAATTATAAACTAAGCAAACTACCAAGAACATATTTCTGAGAAGATAGATCTTCTCAAAAAGAGTTTTGTGAAGACTGAGACAGATTGCAGAAGATAGCATGGCTATCACAGGGGGTGACAGCTTTGTCCATGTCATTGCCTCTGCAGACCTTCTAGTGCACAAGATGTGGAGGCAGAGGAGAATGCTACTGATAATTCTGACCCTGTGAAGGTCTAGACAAGTGTGTTATAAATGTAGCATAGCTTAGCTATACAGCATTTGTAAGGTCTAAGCCAATGGATAAGTAAAGTCTTAGGTTTTCATGCTCACTCCCAATCACTCACTGATTCTCCCAGAACAAATGTTAGTCCTATAAGCTCCTCTCAAGTCATATACCCTATCAATGTGGTATTATTCATTTATTACAATGTACTTTCACTGTACCTTTTCTAGATATGCCTAGCTATGCCTGAATACATAAATGCATTATCTAATTATATGCCTAACTACACCATCTAAGTCTGTGTAAGGATAGTCTATGATGATTTTATTTTTTTATTTATTTATTTTTTTTATGATGATTTTAAAAGAGTGAAATTGCTTCTCAGAATGTATCCTCATCCTTACATGGTGCAAGATAGTATAAAACCATGTTTGTATGGTAATGGAAAATATCCAGAATTAAAACAAAATGGATGTCATAGAAAAAAGAGTGGAAATTTGGTTGACAAATGTTCCTCAGAAAACAGTCATGCTGGCACAGAAATGGCTTCAGCCAGGAGCACACACTAATTATCCAAGCCCATCGGTAGGATAGCAAGATGTATGAGCTTTCAGAACTGACTGGAGAAGAGAAATCTGTAGAGTTCTGTTCTTCCGTCTCTCTTTTTGTTCCTTCTTTTTCTTAATTAGTTTGCGATACAAAAACCAAATAACCAGATGGAAATGTGATCTGGAGAAGAATGTTTGGCTTTGAGTAGAGAAGAATAACTATGAAAAAAATCATTATCTGGGAAATTAGGATATTATAGCTTCCGGGCAACATTAAAAACCCACTTGAAAAGCCAATCGAGTTTATAGGAAGATAAAGAGTACTGGCATGGCAGAGATGAAGAGCTGATTTAATCAGGGCTGAAGCCTTTTCAGGAAAGTCTAACAAAATAAGAGAAGATATCAGTGGCCTGAAAAGAGAGAAATGTGGTTGCAATAACGAAATTGAGGCCCAATTAGCCTGAAAAAGTTTTGAACTGAAATACTACAGTGAGGTAAAGAGACAGATTCTGGTTATTGTGTAGGGCGGATGTAACTGATATTGCAGAGAGACTCATGAAAGAGCTTATCATTAGTTAATGTTGACGTTTCACTGTATGACTAGGATGGAAGACATTCTGATTTAATGGTTCCTGTTCTACATCAGCCTGGTATTTGAGTCAAATTTTTGAAAAAGTAAAACATACCTTTAAATGTTTTTAAAACATTCAGATTTATTTATAGTAGTTACCTCCTAATAATAAATGTTTATGTCAAAATTGGGAGCCTTTGAAAAAATAATACATACAAGATGATGCTAGGTCAAGAATTAATAATATAAATGTTGAACAAAAACTATGTATTTCATTCCAAGTCCAACATTATGAAAGTTATATGAAAAGAACCAAAAATATGCCACTAAATTCTTTAGGCAAGATGTTGTACTCATTAGTAAGCCAAATTCACAAAACAGAAAATGTTGAGAGCAGTATTCACGTAAGACACTGAGGGTGGGTCCATGGAGTTCTGGGGGACACTCAAAGAGCTTCAGGAATTGGAGAATTGGGGAAGGGGGAACAGAAGAATGTACAAAAGGTATAAACATTAAGGTCTCTGATATAGGAGTGATCTGAGTCTCTGGAAGTTTCTATTCTAACTACTTGAACAGGAATAAAAGACCTCACAGATCGGATTGATTGAAATCAGTGTTTGTGGGACAGTGGGTGAAGGAAACATGGAGCAGTGAGGGTACGAATCTCTGTACGTGGACAAAAGTAGAACTGAGGCAGTAAGTTCTTACTTCAATGCTATTCATTCCTTTTCGGATAGCAAAGATGAAGGAAAGTGGCTGAGCAGAGAAAAGCATTTTCACCCAGGATGAACACAGATTCATTGCCTTTGTTGAAGAGAGGATGGCTTGCATAAAGTTCATGGACTGCTCTTGACCATTGTGCATAGAATAGAGCACATCAAATGAGCCTGTATGCTACTGTGATATTGATAACCTTTGTAAACTCTTACAGAGGGTAATGACATACAAATGTTTGGTCTTATCCACTGTCTGAAATCTACACTAGGCTTTAATTTCAGTAGACTCCTAAATATGTATTGAGGATGAGTTGACTCTTGACTCTTGGGGGTTGAGGGAGTCATGAATTAAATCATGACTAACATTCTATGAACTCCACAGATGGATAGAATACTGGACAGAATGCTTGAAAAAATTAAATTATCACTAACATAGTGATTAGTTTTGTCGTACTGAAACAAATGGAAGGGGAAACTCAATAAATTTTCTAGTTTAATTTCCTTATGTATAGAACAAATGTGTTTTGGTAAAAGTCATGAAATTCATAGAACAAGAAAAGTTTCTATTATATGCACATTTTTCAATAACTGACACTGAAAGAAATCTTATTTCTATAGTTTCTTAAAATGTACAGTGTAAAAATGACATATATTCAGAGTATTACTGTTAATGCTAGGGAAATGATAGTAAGAGTAACAGTGATATTATAAGAAGTATACAGAAGCATTATAAAGAATTTTACTATCAGCTGAGTTGAGCAAAGTAGAATTTATAAGGTGGTAGTGCACTACGCCCTACTGAGAAGATGAGTGATGGGGATTTAAGAGATTCTAGCTAAACAGTTGAGGGTCATCTAGCTTCAGATGCAGATTCCTGCTTGGAAAGACTATATGGGATTTTCTGTATGAGGTTTTAAATTTTTATCTCTTTTTGACTTTCTCTTTTGTCATATTCTTATGCTTTCTTATTTTTCCCATTCTTATCATTATTCTTTAAATATACATATGAGATTATGTCATATCCTATTCCATAATACAGAAATCCTAAAGTATTTGTTATCATACCTGCCAATTTAATTTCCAACATAAATATATAAAAACATAATAATGACATGAATTTAACTTATATTTCTTTTAATCTGAGGTTTGTTTTGCCTAGGAACTAAATCTTCTAATAATGATGACCTACAGACTTGTGATCCTTCATATAACCAGTTTAGAATATTGTTCAACTTAATCATTTAGATGTAAAGGAAAAAAGCTTGAGTAATGATATGAAACTACTTCCATTTCTTTTCCCATATTCCACTAAATATTTTTCTCATAGAAGATTTTGTACATTAAAAGTGTAGCAAGAAATCATCTCTCTTGATTATGAAATATAATTAAAGACTGATGTGTGATCAAAAATATAGTGCACCCTTAATTCTTTAAAATATTTAAATATAAAAAGACACAGCACCATTAATCTACTTTAGAATATTCCTTTTTCTCCAAACACACTCACCATGTCATCCTTGCTACTTTCTGAAATAGTTGTAGCAGTCCTTTTGATCAACAGTTAAAGTTGCACTGTTATGGCCATTATGACATTCCAAATCAATTCCAAACATTTACTTTCATGGTCATTTTGATTGGAAAAGTACCAGTAGTTGACTGGTGCCAGATTTGGTGAATACGGTCGATGAGGATACACCATAAAGCTTTTATGAGCCTGCCTTTCCACTGCATGGCATGTGGTAGCAGCATTTGTTGCACTTTTAATCATACCTCATAGAGATAGTCCCGAAAGAGAACTTGCAGAACTGCTTCAGAAAATGGCAAGAATGATGAGATCAATGCATTCTAAAAAGGAGGAAGCATTTTGAAGGGGAATAATGGTAAAGTCTTTTACTTTTAATTTTTTTATTTAAACAACCACCATAGACTTTGGTCACAACTTGTATGTTCCATACAACTAAACCTAAAAACTTAGGTTAAGTCATTTTAATAAAGTTTAATATTTTTAATAACACAACAATTAAGTAACAGACAAATAGAATTTGAGATGACTGTAATATTAACTTTAAACAGCTTTACATAGCAATTTTGTCAAAACAAACAGCTTCTCATTGACCAGCTCCCTTCCCTCTTGCTCTCCTCGCCTCTCAGTCAGCATTCTGACTCACTGTCTGTGAGATCAGCTTTTTCGTCTTCCACGTATGACTGAGGTCAGGCAGAACTTGTCTCTCTGCGCCAGGCTTACTTCCATCAGTTACTATAAGGATCTCCTGCTCCATCCATGACATGACAACAGTACCTATTTTCTACTTTTGGATGGTTGGATAGTATTTTATCGTGTCTACGTACCACGATTTCTTTATCTACTCATCAGCTGATGGACACTTAGGTTCTTCCCATTCTTTGGATGTTGTAAATCATGCATCAAGGAACACGGCTGTGCAGTTGGCTCTTTGACATACTGTTTGCATTTCCTTTGGGTGTACACCCAACGGTAAGAAGTTGTGGTGTGCTACTGCACAGATTGCTGACTAGACATGATAACAGCATACTGTCCATTCCACAAAGCTAGAAGAAAGATTGTGAAAGATGAAGAAATAAGTGAGAATATGAAAATATTTAACATGATTTAAACATTACATAATGTACACATGTACCAAAATATCACATGATATTCATGATGTAGACTACTTTTATTTCTTATGTATCAATTTAAGTGTAAAAAAAAAACCCAAAAAATAATGTTTGACAGAGTTCGAAAATTGGATACTTGCTAACAGACGGGAGGAATAGCTAAGGTCCTCTGATAGAATAAGGCCTCACTGTCATAAGCCATCAGAGAATAAAGTGGAGTTGTTTTTTTTTACATTGTTCTCATGTAAAATCCCTGGTTTTGCCTTCTTTGGCTTCGGTATACTTATTTAGAATTTTAATGTTTGCTGTATATATTGATTATACACTGATAACAATGTCTTTAAACATAAAGAGGAAAGGAAAGGTTAGCAGGAATGAAACCAAACCATGTAGGAACTGCTGCTTTTGTGGCCACAGAAATAGACAGAGCATTACTCAGAATTACACTAGAGTGAGAATCCACTGATGTGATTTATGAAAGGGAATCTCAGGGAAGAGCTACAGATTATGTTGCGATCTCTTATTTAAGCAGTTTTTCAAAGAACAAAAGCTTCAAAGGAGAAACAGTCTTACTTTATCAATTATTGTGGGCTCTTAGATTTTGTATTCATGACCAAGTTTTTAAAAATAGATGTAGATTTATTATTGAAGTTACAATATTTGACTGTTCTTTCCAATATATATCACAGTAATTATTATATGTGGCATCTGAAACTAGCATTCTGGTCATTCTCTCTAATTGCTACATCATCTGTTATTGAATTTCTACTGTATCTAAATGAGACAATATTTTATTTATTTTCTAGAAAGTACTGGGAAATTTATTACAATCTACAGAGTACAATATGGAATAAGAAAAATCTTACTCACATAAAAGAAATGTACTGTATTCCCTATCTAAACATGGATGCTATGACTAATTTACAGCATCAATTCAATCACAAGGAAAATGAAACACACACATAGATGCTTTCTACTAAAAATAAATATGGGCTTATTTTGTTTTTACTTTTTTGTGTTTCAAATGTTTAACCTAATAAATAAATAAATGCATTTTATGCACTATTATCTGTTGTGTGGAAAAAAAATAAAAGAATACAAGTTTTGTATTAATCCAACAGGATAATTACTAACCTTTCTTATAAGCAATTCAAATATAATTAAACCTAACCAATTTGATTAGATAGCTAAGTAACTAAACATGTAAGGATTTGCCAAGAAAATATACTGCAGACCTCATAGGTTCATTTGGTGTTTACATGTAGTCCTTTAAATGGAATGTATTCTTAAACTGAGATATATTTTGGTTGCTAGACACTTGAGGTTATTTATTTTGCTTTGTTTAATCAATTAAGTATTCAAAAATTTAGGCAATTATTTTTAAAAATGTCTAGTAACTATTATAATCATGGCCAAAATACATCATGTTTGCAATTTCAAATGTTTCTTTTCTTTTCATATATAAACATTTATATATATATATCAGTATATACATTATTGATGTATATATCAACAATATATATCGATATATAATATATCAATATGTATCAGTATATATCAATATGTATATCAGTAATATATGTTAATATACTATCAGTATATATATTATTGATATATATATATATATATATCTCAGTAATTGTCCTCAGAGGAGATACTTATCTTACTACATCTGTCATATTTTGTACAGGGTTGAATCTGTGTGAAGACCTTTCTACAATTCCTGGCAACTCTGAGAAATTCTAAGTGGCACAGTTACAGCCTGACACTTGAAGGAAAACATCCATACAAAAAAGGGAAACTTTAAAAAAATAATAGATAATGTTAATAGTCAGAAACGTTGCCAAATAAATATCTGATCTGTTATTGCTCTCAAATAATAATAGTTCAGTTAAGATTAGTGAGAACTGGGTAGTTTTGGAGTCATTAAGTCACAGAATGCAATTCTGCCTCTGCACCTTCCCAACTATATTTCAGCAAGAAATCTAGCTCAGAGCCCATTTATGTTTTCTATAAAATAGAGATAGAACAATTTTACATCACATGATTGGAAGAATACAGACAATAGTGCTTATTAAGTACTTAGAACATTGGTACACAGTTAAGTGGTCAATAACTTTCTCACCTTCTTTGCGGTTTTCATCATTATCTTAAGCATAGCATCAGAAGCACACTATTGAGGAGTTTTCAATAGCTGACTCATAATTTTCACAAGGAGTTACCACTAAAACTGTTTGACTTACATGCTGCAAAACCTGTCTGTGATCTCTAATTTACAGATTTCTTCACTGTGTTGTATGTGTAGCTATCAAAAGTAGGTAATCAAGCCATAATGATTCAATAATATAATTTTTTATTATTATCATTTATGGTAATTTCTAAGTAATGTAACAGTTGTCAATAGGCTTGGCTCCTTTGTCTTCTTACCTGATGGCCTTATTTTCCCTCAATGTTGAAAAATGCTTATAAATTTTCTTAGCATCAAATCTATATGAAGCAGAGAAGGACAAAAGTTCAGAAGTACAAAAAGAAAATTTCTATATGCAAACTCACCTTGTCCTCATTATCAGTTTGAATGAATGGAAACTTTTCCTCACATCTCATTGAATGAGTGAGGTCACATGGCCAGCCCTAGCAGAAATGGATTCCTTGATGCAGACAGCAGAGCTCTTAGTCCATACACAGAAGGTGGGCAGTGGTGGTGGCACACGCAGGAGGGTCCCTGGGAACTGAGGGCAACATGTGCTACATCACAGGAACCTGTCTCTAACAACAAAAACAAACATAAGAAAGAGAACAAACAAACAAAAAAACCAAGATGGTGGCCAAGAAATACCTCCAGAGGTAACCCAGTGTGTTTCACCTCAGAAGAAGAGAGCAGGGGAATATTTGTAAAGTAAATATTTGTAAATAAAATATTTTACAAAAAATATTTGTAAATAAAAGATTATTTCAGTCTTCAGGTTTTAAGAATTACTGCAACTGCTACAAGTTTGTTTGGGGACTGAAATTGAAAGACCCAAAGTAGGTGCCTAGTAGGAAGGACAAACTGAGGAAGAGATAGAGACATTTGCTTAAAAAAACCTTCATAACTTCACGAGGGGAGAAAAAACCATGACTGTCTACACCATTATTTATTTTTATTAGTATACTTTTGAGATCATTGTAAACTCTCAGAAAATTATAAGAAATAGTATGAAGAGATCCAATGTGTTCTTAACTAGTGTCCACTAATGGTAAAATCTTGCAAACTATAGGACATAATCATAACAAAGTTATTGACATAGATACAAAGTTATCATGCAGAAGTCTATAGTTTTCCTTTTATTCGTTTTTGTACATATATGTATATGTCTATACAATTATATCATCTGTATAGGTTTATATATTCAATACAATATTTGAAATACAGAACAGTCATGACACCGAAAGGACTCTTTCAATTGTCTTTTTATAGTCACCTCTGTGAAGAATGTTACCAGCACCTCCAAATCCTAACCTCTGTCGGTCATCAATTTGTTTATCATGTGCTTGAATTTTTTTATATTTTGGTCAGTTTTGCGTGCTTGTATCTGGTCATCTGAGCGACTGATGTGAAACAACAATATGCAGTATGACAGCCGTTGGTGAGATCCTACCTTCCTGTCTAGTGAAACTCTGCATTGTCACTAACATTTTTTTAAATTATTACTTTCTTATTCTCTTTAATGGTTTGATCAATCTTCCAGTCTTGCATATGGTAATCTGAGCAACTTCGTTGAAGATGCCACTATGTAATATAACAACCACTGTTAATCCCTACAGTTTGCTTTGAAACCCTGTATCATTTTTAAAGTCCTTACTTTGTTTTGTTTGTATTTTGCTACTGTTATGTTTTACTACTCTCTTTCAAAGAAAAAAAAAATTTAAAAAAAATAAGTGATGCTTTGTCTTTCAAAAATATTATATAAATGGAATCATACTATATGTCACATTCTGAGGTTGACTTTTTCCTTTCAGGTCAGATGAGTTCTTGGGAGTTTAAATAGTTTATTCTTTTTATTGCTAGATATTTATTTCACTTATTACACTTTATCATTTACCATTTATTCATTAAATGATAACTAAATTATTTCAAATGTAGGCTATTTTAATTAAAGATATATAAATATATTTTTCAATTTTCTGAGAAAATGTAAGTACTATTGCTTTGTCATTCTTTTATTAACTGAAGAATAAGAATGATATTCCATTTCATTCTTGGTATTGGTGATATATATATGATTTCTTTTTATTGTTGTCAGCCTTCTAAGAGGATTATTTGTTTTATGTTTGTTGGGGGTGGAAATCAAACTTCATTTCATTTTATGTTTTCTTATTTTCATTTTAATTGAATTATGACCTAATGATTTTTTTCCTTTTGTGTGACTTTAGCACTGTACTCCTTTGTTCAAGTTTCTTACCTTAAAAGATAAATTATTAATTTTTCTCATATCAAATATGATCATTTAGAGCTATGGATTTCCCTTTTACTAGGGCTTTAAATATATTCCATATATCATGAAACACTGTATTTTCCATTTCATTCTAATACATATTGTCTGGATTAGTGGATATTTCATGGATGTTTGAAATATTTATTCATCTTTTAGGAAAAATATTTTTTGTCAGTAAATTAGATTCTATTCGTTGATTTTATTTTCTATTCTTTTTAATACTTTCTCATTTTTTGTCCAGTTAGTTCTTCTTCAGTTAGTTCTGCAGAACAGAAAGAATTAAAGATCACAACAATAATTGTGAATTAGTCTATTCCTCCTTTCAGGTCTATCAGCTTGGCTTCACACATCTTGGAACTTTGTAAGTATATGTGTACTTATATCAAACATTTTATCTTCTTGATGGATATTTTTACCTTATATACTTTTTCTTAATTTCTAGTAACTTTCTTTACTATAACTACTTCATCAATAAATATCCTGCTTTTTATTAATATTTGCACTTTTACTTTATTTCATTTGAGTTTGATATTTGTTATGAACAGCTATACGATTGCATCATACTTTTATTTCATTTACTCTATCAATCTGTCTTTTGATTGGTGTATTGAGGTTACTTAAATTTAATTTAATTTTTGAAGTGTTAAAGCTTTGCAATTTTGTTCATTTATGGGTTTGCTTTTTTGTTTTACTTCTTTTTTTATAATCTAAGCATTTTTAAATTTCTTATACACATAGAATGTTTTGAAATATATCTCTGTAATCTTTAAAACAAAATTTGAACATTCCAACTATATTTTAATATAATGTTCACTAAAAATTGGGAAAAATCATCCAATTACTTTTAAAAAGGGAGAGTTTAAATAATCACGATTTACTTGTTGGTACATCCAGTTACACAGTTTCTGCAGAAGCTTCTGTAACCCACTTAACTAAACTTAGAGCAAGACACTACAATGCTAACTATCATTTTTCTTCTGCATGCCAAATTCAGTTTATTTTTATTAAAAAAATATGTTGAACCTATTGTGTTGACAAATAGGGCATGATATTTATTAAGCATCAAGAATGGTGTATAGAAACCTGTTTATGCAATGACTGATTATTTTCACACACTGTATTAATCTCAGGACCAAATGTTTTTGTTGTCTGCCTCACATCATGTGTCCAACAGGGGAGTAACCCCTACTACCCCTTCTTCCTCAGATTTTAAGAAATTTTTCAAATATTTTCTGGACAAAAAAAATAAATAATTTTTTAGGCTTCCTCAAATCTACTTTTGGCTAATTGACTACAATCTTAACAAGATGTAATGATAAGTGTTTTATGTTTGATTCAGAGTGTTATTATTAAAAAGACCCCACGTTCTGCTACTTCTCTTCTTTAACGTTGGCTAGGTTTCTGGTTGCAGTTAGAGCTGGTGCAAACTAGTGATGTCAAACTCACTTAATGAAAAGTCTAGGCAGCAAGAACACAAATGTTAGATCCTGACAACTTCAGTTGCATTGGTGTTTTGTGTCACTAGTAGGCGCACATGCTTCAAATTAATATATTTCCCAATGCTAATCCCATTATGTCTCTTCTGTATTTGAACTCATATTAATCAAATAAAAGCACAACAACACTCATTTTTGTAGCAATGACTTAATCTTTTAAAAACTAAGTACTGTCATGTTACTTTCTACCTCAATAACTTGTAATTTATATTGAGATTGAGGCCAAATCTTTGTATTTTCATCATCCCACATGATCAATCATTGTAACCTGTCTCCTCCACTCAACATTTCATATTCACTGTTTTTCTTTACCTCAAGTGCTAAACATGGCAGGTTTATTTTTGATCATTAATCAGGGTAGGTTTTTACACAGGTCTTTTGCCCCCAATTTACTACTAGTAATGACTCTCCTGACAAATTATCTGTTCTTTTCTTTATATTTAAACTCTTTATTTCTCAGTTCAAGAGGAATATTTTCCTCCTCAGAAAAATCTTGACATTTTCATTCTTATCACGTCTTTTAAGTTAATACATTTATTAAACTAGAGCTTTTTCCCCCTGTATAATATAATCCTTTAATTTTATGCTAGTATCCCCCTATTAGAATATAAACTTCAAGAACGTAAAAACGTTTCTTTTTTTTTTAATTTTTCCTTTGTTTCAACTATCTAAAAGGAACTTAGCATGTAAAAGATTATCACATAAAGTCTTTAATGGAATGATTAGAATAAACATAACTGCCTTTTATAAATGTTGACTTTAGCCTTTGGTTCTCTAAATTTCTCTATTCATGTTATGTATTCATAACATATATTTATACCTTAAGCAGCTATGTGGATTATATGCTTAGTAACAATTAACTAGCTTCTTGACCTATATACAGTATTTTTCCTTTCTGAGTTATATAATAACATAATTATGGACATTGATATATCCAAAGCGTTAGCCACTAACACTACCTGAAGACAACTTACCACTCATACTCCTTTTAAAATTATTTCTATTGACTCTTCTTGATGTCAATTGTCTTATAATTTTCTGCTTTTTGAATCTCCACTTCTCTGGGATTATGCCACAACTAATTTCTAACGCATTACAGAACATAGGTCAGAAAAATTACTATGCTAACTGAACCTAGCTGTTGTTCTTTGTAGCTGGTGTTACTTGAAGAATTAGAATAGCAAGCATCACTCCTCAAATATGTCTCTGATACTGTCTAGTTATCTAACTTCCATAGAGAAGTTTTTCTTTGATTTTGCAACTTAAAGATGTTCATTTCACATCCAGGTGAATGATTTAGAAAGTTTCAGACTGAGTACCAGTACATGAGTTAAATAATGACATAATAAAAAGTAAGAATTAGGAAAATTTTATAATTTGTTTAATTTAGTTACTCTCCAATGCCACTAAGGAACTAGCTATTTTCCTATTGTGTCATCTCTATATATTGAAATTACCTCTCTTAGTGTAGTGGAATACCTTCCTCTTTCCAAGTATTGTTTAGAATCAGTATGATACAAGTTCTTATATTGTCACAAAAGTCTTTCCTCATTGACAGGTTCCACAAATCATAACTGAGCTTCACATGCATTCCCATTGAAATGACTCAGGATGGAGAATGAGAACATAGTCTTTTGTTGAGTACAGCAGGTTTTCTGTTTTAGAAGAGAAAATTAACACTTTCTTTAGGCAAATACTATATAATGGTGAACATCTCCATTGAAAGTAGAACTTAGTTAACAGAAAAATGAAGTACATGGCTTTTGACAGACAACTAATAGTAGGAAAGTATGTCACAGACATTAAGGAAATAGCGCTCTGAAAAAGGAAATCTGAATTACTTACAATGATTCTGATGTAAACTAAGGTAGAGAAATAAAAAATAGATTATCAGTGATGCATCATTAATGACTTTTGTGAAAGAATGATTTGGAATACAATTAACATAGAGGGTTGGAAGCAATAGTTGTATTATCACAAAAACATTTCTTCTTATAAAATGCTACGGTGTTATGCAATGCTGACCCTACTGGACCATAACATCATATATTTTAAGTCACAGAAAAAAAAAAGTGGAATACATCTAATGATTTAAATGTCAGCATTTCTTCTGCAGACCTTAAATAGATGGATTAAGTGTCAGCTGTTCCTTGAGTTTGTCTAGTTGCAGTTCAGAAAATGACATAAAAAATAATCCTTTGAAGATAAATTTTAGAAACAATAAGTTGTTTTGCTTGTGATGAAAATAGAATTTATATGGCATCCTGTGGAATTTTATTAATGTTTCACATTTATCCTAAAAGACAGATTCTTCTTCTACAAGACAGCAGATGAATTCCCTTGAGGTTATTCAGCACTTTCTGCATAGTGATACACAGAGCATACTTTAAAAACTGATGTGACAGAGGGGAGTTAATTCTAGGGAAAGTTTATGGGTGAGCACCATTTTAGAAAAAGAGTAATTTCAGAGCTGTTGTGAATATTCATAATATCACATTAATACATACAATAATTGTCAGTTTCATAAGTGAGCACGCTGTTATCTCTCTTTTTAACAGAGTTAATATTTCATAAAATGTTCTGATACACTGCAGGGTTACCAACACTGTCTTTAATGTAACATTTTTCTTTGAAGGACTGAAACCAAGTGGTCTCTCCAGGGCATCATAAATCTTAGTTTTCATTTAGAATATAGAAACCATAAAGAACATAAAACAATATTTAAGCCTCAGAGAAGACCAATTTCCAATACAAAATGGGATTGTTATGACAGTAAAAGAATGAGCTGATGAGAGTGGGAACACTCCAATTTACACAAGGCTGCCAGAGACTAAATAAAGGAGGCATAGGAGCCCAGGGGATTGTACTTGATAGGGCAGTGACCAGAAAACAGAAATGGTCCACATGGACGCTTCATCTTTTTCAGCCATCTGTAACAAAGACTATAGAATAGCAAGACTTAAATGATATTGTTAAAGACAGATGATTAAATGATTTTAAATTATACAACTGGAAACTATATGGATGAATATAAAAAGTTATCATTTTTGGTAAATATACAGTAAAAATAAAGCTGTCTGACAAAGCTTTGAAGTAAAATAATTCTACAGAATAAAACCATAATACATTATCATTTTCTAATTATATACAGTATCTTTGAATTTCTGCAATCATTTAAGCATAGCAGGAATTTAATGGGATATATAATTTTGGGAACATCTATTGCATGATTCATTTCTTAGAAGATTTTATGAATCAAAATGTGGAGAGAGAATTTTGAGACTGCTTGTCAACCAATAACACATTATTATTCTATTTCTGTTTATCCCTTGCGAGTTACAAATATAACATGAATAAATTTTCTCATAAACATTAAAGAGCATTTCTAATGTATTAAAAGTGGAAAAGGTTTCTGTAAACATTGTGTTGTTGAATAGTAAGTATTACATATATTTCATTATTGTCTTAGTTAAAATAATGGAAGTTTTCTTAGGTGACGATTGATTACCAAAACTAAGAGATGATCAGAGAGGGCACATTTAATTTATTTACTAAGCATATATGTTATGAGGTACTCTTCTAAACTATTAGCTATTTAAATCTTTTTTTGTCTACATGACATTATAAACCAATGACAATTTTGAAAGAATTTTATGAATTTGTTAACCAGAACATAGACGACTAATATCAGTGAATACTCTGAATAGTTAGGTGATAACCAACTATAGTCTGACTCCAGGACCAGTGGCTGTAATGAGCATATTATTTAGCAAACACATTTATAAATTGATTTGACTCATAATCCTGTATGTTATATCACTATTTTTATCAAAGTCAATTTTGCATGTAGTACTGGTATAATGTATGGAAATGATGTAAATGCGTTTTCATATAATATAACCATTTACAGAATAAAATATTTTCTTTCTACTCAGTGTTTTTGTTCTCAGTCAATTAATAAATGACTAATTCACTTTACTTAAAATAATAAAATAAACATGCTTATGGATTACAGAATGCTTTATTTTGAAAGTAATTTCCTGTTCTTTTTTATAAGGATCTCAGAATGTATCCTAGTGTAAAATCACAATAGGTGCTCAGTATGTAGATAGACATAAGTAGAAATAGCCCATTTCTACTGATGGAGATTAAAAGTAGGGGGTAATAAAGCTCTCTGGTGTGCATAGTAACATTTCAAACCTTATCTACCATATGAAATAATTATGTCTTTTCTTAAAGTAATACTGGGGATAAACATGAACATACAGGGTCCCTTAAAGTAGGTGGAGCTATCAAAGCTTGAAGATTGTTTATGCAGAAAACATAGAAAATGGTAACAGATCCTTTCATAAATTGAAATGCAGCAGAGAGGTTACCACTCACTAAGTGAGGATGCACACAAACGATTAACCTTTATCCCAATCAAATACTTGTAAAATATTGGAAAATGTCATCAAATGTCTAAAGTATATTATAATGTGGAGACCACATTATTTTAGATTTTTCTTTACAACACATATGATATTCAACTCAAAATATATTAAAATATTTTTAAATTAATACTTTTTAATATTTAGAATATAAATACTACCAAGATAAATTTTATCGAGAATCTTTCTGTTGTATTTGCAAAATTATTATGTCTAACATTGTCAATACCACACAAATGAATAGTATTTTAAAGTCTTCAGTATACACAATTTCTTACTATAACATATTGTTGCAAAGGGAATTGCTTTGTACGTTGAGAAGTTCCAAGAGCTAAATGAAAATCTACATATTTGAATTGCCAAACATTAAAAAAACTGAAATAAAATATGATTGAGTATAAAAATGTAAAACTGTAGGAAAGGACATAAAGAGAAGTTTAAGAAAAATTTGACAGATTTTATTATTTTTCTGACTCAGAGGATCTAATTTGAGCTGGAATACAACCCTTGCAATCTGCAGGGCGTCCGAAAGAAACAGAGCAGCAGATGAGTAGGAACTGACATCTGTGGCTGGGGAAGAAAATTGGCAAGGAGAGCAAAAATCAAGTAGTTAAACAGCACTGAATGGCCATAAAAATGTAGTCTTCTGAAAAACAGAGGGCAATTTAAATTCTTATTTTTATTACTGTCTCCCTCTATTAAGTAATACATATTTGAGAGGATAGTTAAAAATAAGAACCTAAAAAGAAAATAAAAAGTCCTGAAAATGATATAGGCATTTTGTGGAGGACAGAAATCCAAAGAAGTAATTCTTTTGTGTGGAGTTGACACTTAAACATATTTAATGTAAATCATCACTATTTTGAAAAATACATTTCAAAGTCTATCAATGATATCTGAAAAATTCATATTTGTGGACCATCATAAGATTTAGATAATTCTTCGTCTCATAAAACAAACCCCTGAGAAGTTGAGTTACAATAACAGATGAACTGTGGAATAGCTATTTTAAATTAATATAGACTCCTATATTGGTGATTCAAATATAATTTTAAATCTAAAATAAAGAAGATATGTACAAATTCACTATCACAAACTAAGCCGCTTCTTATATAAAAACAAATGTTGTAAAATACATGGTTTTGATGGTGAAGAACTAAGTAAACGCTAAACCAAAATGATTTTCCACCACATTTTAAATCAAACCTTTTTATGGTTTGTAGGAGTAACTTAACCCCAAATGACATTATATCAAAATAACAGGTATTAGAATATAATTTTAATTTAATTCAAAATTTTTAACTTGAATTTTGAATTAAGTTTTTTCCTTCAAGTACCGTTCTTATTTTCTGCTTTAGCATACCTTGGAGGAAGGGAAGGAGATTAGTATGTGACTGACCTGTGATTAAGTGGATATCGTTCACTTTAATATGGGGTCAGTTATACACATAATGAACCTTTCTTGAATTTGCTTTAATTTTTTTGATAGAGAAAACAGGCTAAAATGTGGTTTTATTAGCCTTGTTACAAAGTGACTTTACATTTTGTTGACTAATAATTTTGGATATATTTGATTAAGTGAGATATTATATTACACCTAAGTGAACTACCAATCTAACACATCAGTAAAGCATTTGCAATTCTTCATATTTTCATAAAGAACATCTTAATAAAACAAAGTGCAGCCTCCAGAATGCAAAAGTAAAATAGCAATGTTACTGAAATGTTATGTTCATGAATGTTTCACATGGATAATAGATGTTAAATTTGGATTTTGAGCTTATTTCAATGTATCATTTTTATAATATAATATATACAATTGTTATAGAATGAAGCAAAACTTTATTAACTATGCTCTGCTCTAACCAGCTCTCAGCTCAACACTTCAGCAACAGTGGTAAATGACCTTGGTTGATTCACCTATCAGCCAGGCTGTAGAAAATGCTGATGGCTTTAGTTAACGCCTCTAAGGCTACCTTCTCCACTCTGCTAATAATTACCTAAAGATCATCTGCGGATCCAGACAATCTTCACCATCCTAACACAGTCTGAGCCTCTTAAATCATAATTACAGCTGTAGCATAATGTTACTTTACCTGGGACTGTGGCTACAATCGTATGCTCATGAATTTCTTACAGTTTACTTCACAGTAGCTGACATTCCTCTCCTAGAATGTGTCTTATTGGCATCCAAATAAAATGCCCTTGAAGAAATGGATTGGTTTTATGGATTAGTTCAAAGTTGTTCCAAGAAACTTTAATTATAAAGAAGCTACTTCTTGACATAAGAGGATATTAGATACTGCGAAACAAGCTAGCTAAATATGTTGTTTTTAAGTTAGAAGCTGATGATTTACTACATATATCACCTAATAGGTTATTAATAAATATTTCTTGCTTGCCTGAATTGAAGAATGAGTAGATGGGCATCACTTCCTTTAATGATTATTAGTACTGAATATTCCTATATTATTTGATCGGAATTGCTCTATTCATTTTTAATATATATCAAAAAATCATGTATTTTTTTGCATCAAATCATGTATTTCACCTATTGGGGTTATGGTTTCTCTTCAGTTGTGACTATGCATTTAACAAATATTTGTTGGGCGCCCACTGTTTGCTAGCACAGTATGTAAAATGAGATATTTTGTAGCTGACTGGGAAAAGCTGCATGGTTTAATCAAATGACTGGATATTGGGCTGATTCTTTACCCGACAGTGAGGAGTCTAACTAACAAATGCTAATGTCCCGTTTAAAGTTTTAACATTGGGGCTAGGGATTTACCTCAGCAGCACAGCGCCTGCCTGGCAAGCGCGAGATCATGAGTTCTATTTCCGGTACAGGAAAAACAAAACAAAACAAAACAAAAAAAGTTTGAATATTATCTATTGACTCAGTTATTTTTCAGCTATTAATGGCTTTTACCCAATATAATCCTTTGCACAGTTTGACTTACCTACATGCCCGGAGAGATGTGAAAGACTCCTTTGAAAACTTCAGTGAAAGTTTTCCTAAAAACAAAATATCTTGAATATAACTCGGTGGTTTTTATTCCAAATGAAGCACATTCTCTTTTCTTAAGAAAATATTTGAGGATGCTGTATCCCTAATTGTCCTGAACCCGCATGCTGCTTGCGTTTTCTTTCTCTTGCATTACGGTATGGTTTACCTTTAATAAAGTCTTATATGAAATTTTTCTATTTATATTTGTGAGTGTTTTCAATTTCTCAAACTCTGTAATCATTACAGTCAGTTACAGAATGAGCTCATAGAAATTCACGACTGTACAAGCACAGGCGCTGTGCTGTTTTGGTGTACATAGTATTCTCCTGATGTCTCATCCAGCCATCTCTGAATCTGCCATGAGTCTTTCCCAACAACTTTCAGGACCGTGAGCATGTCACTTTTACTGGGCAGCTAGCAAAATAAAACTACTTCTCGCTGCTTTGTACGTCAAGTGCTTTCACTGTTTCATAATTTATGGTTTGAAAATGAAATTTTGACCGGGGAACAGGAAAGCATGTTAAAAATAAGCCAGAAATACCCAGAAATAATTACTCTCACCATATTTACATCATATTTTGTATTAGTGAGAGTTCATCAATGGAAAAAAATGCCCAATATATACAACTCAAAAGTGGAGAGGTTTCCTTTGACTCATGGGTTCCGAGATTCTACTCTATAGTTGGTTGGCATCAAGGCAGAGAGAGCAGAAGGACAGAGGGAAGCTGCTGACCTCATACCATCCGGGAAGCAGAGGAGGCTGGAAAGGTCCAAAGAAGGGGGCAGGGGCCCTCGTGACCCACTTCCTCCAATCAGACCTCAACTTGACATATCTCTTTTGTCACAAGCTCAGAAGTTATCCATTGGTTCAAGCATTGTTGAAGTTCATACCATCACAATCCAGAAGTCTCTTATCCCAGGAATGTGCAGAATCAAGATTAAGGATACACGCTGAGAGCAACTTTGGCCTTTCTCCTTACAGAGATACACATACATACATACATGCACACATAAGTATTAAATTTGTGAATAAAAACCTGGAATTGAGAATTTAAAAAGGAAATAAGTTTACTGGTAAGATATGGGCATTTACAGTCTTACTATATAACTATAGGTGAGGACTACAATTGACACTTGTATATTAAAAATTTGTGTTTATTTTCTAAAGAACCGGACTTTGGAAATCTTTAATCTTTTTTCATTTATTGTGATTAATACCTAGCTTAAAAAGTGTACAAGCTGTTCAAATTAAAGAACATGGCTTGTACTTTCCAAATATTATTGTATATTATATTACAGAGATAGGGGTATTTTACAAAAATAATTCTGAATATTGCAAAACAGATAAAAATTTATTTCAGTATTTATATTTGTAAGCAAATGTGACCTAAATATTTTAGATGATTAGTCTCCTCCTAAAACTTTATTACTAGAAGTATTTTTTTTCAATTTCCAACAGTTTAGTTCAATAGACCAAGAAATAATTTATTGTAAATAGCTTAACTTTAAAAAGTTACATAGCACTCCATAGTTATTATTACTATGATAATATTCAGTGATGAGGAAGAATATTATATTATGCTTCTTTTAAAGAAACATCTTGTTACTTGATACTAATAATTGCATTTTCATTTACTTTTGTGTCCCATAGCACACTGTAAAATTTTTGTTTCCTAATTTTGTACACATCTTTCACATGCTTAATGAAGCATTCCACCAAGTATTTAAACACACCAAATTTACTAGTTTTATACTCTTCTCATAGAAATATCTTCTAAAGACTTCAAATTGTATTTGCAGTATTGGAAAATTTATCAGTGGAACTTTGTACATACCTGAAAGTATTTCTAATATTTGTTGATACATCAAACCTATTCCAAAAGTTGTGACTTAAATTTGCAACTCATTAATTTGAAGAGAATCCTACGATTTGCAATTGGCAGGGACAGCTTACTTTTGCTTCAGCTGTTGTCAACTTGGGCATTTGGGGTGGTATAAGTGACAAAAAAGATAAATGCTTGTGCAAAAAGAAGACTTTCCCTTTCATTTATCTGGTGCTTGTTATGCAATCGTTTAAATATAGTAGACATTATCAGGATAACTTTCTTGGAATAATGAAGAAAAAATGACCACAGAACTGAAACTTTCTGTGAAGAAATAAGTGACCCTAAGAAGCCAGGAAAATGTCATGTACTTAAGAAATTTGTAGACTGTAAAATACATTTAGAAGTGTAAAACTGTAAAATATATAACCTGATTATCCGTATTTCCTAAAAAGACAACATGAAAAGAGATCCCCTCCACATATGTAAAAAACACAAAGTAAATGATCAACTTTGCTGCGGAACCCAGTTGTAGGAAGTCCCAGTGACCTCAGCATCACCGTTACTCCCACTCATCCAAGCTCCAGCCCAGCGTCTACAGGCTGATCACCCAGGGCCGTCTGGTTCATCTCATCCATATTCTGACCCAGACACTAAGTCGGCCTCTGGTACATTTTCATTTCATCACCAGAAGCAAATCTGATGTGTAGTTTTTTCAGACATCCTGCTCAGAATCTCTGAACTGTATGACTTGTAAAGGGCATTTCCCTGCTAAGTCAATCTATAAAAACTGGAATAAATGACTACTTCTTAAAATGGACAAATATCAATTGATGTTTACAGGATCATAAATAATCAAGAAAACATGATACCTCAAATGGATCAAAATGAAGTAGCAATAACAAACCCTAAATACGTGAAAGTGTATGATCTTCTAGATGAAGAATTCAAATTGAGTTGAGGATATTCAATGAGTTACAAAAACATACAAATAGACAACTACATAAAATAAGGAAAACAATACATGAACAAAAGTATAATTTCAATGAGGAGAAAGAAACAATCAGAAAGTTTGGAGATACTGAACACAATAAATAAACTGAAAAAATTTTACATTTGCATCCATGAAGCAGAGCATGTCAGTTATGCTGATACAGGGTACCTAGACAAAGGAAGGGAGGGAGGAAGGAAGGAAGGAAAGAAGGGAAGGAAAGAAGGAAGTAGGAAAGAAGGAAGTAGAAAAGAATAGATAAAGAAAAAAGAAGGAAGGGAGAGAAAAAGAAAAATGAAAGGAAAAGAGGAGAGAGAGAGAAAGAAAGAAAGAAAGAAAGAAAGAAAGAAAGAAAGAAAGAAAGAAAGAAAGAAAGAAAAGAAAGAAAGAAAAAGGAGGAGAGAAAGAAAGAAAAAGAAAGAAAAGAAAGAATAAAGAAAGATGATTTCTAATTTTGTTTTATTATTTTTTATTCTCTTTAACAGATTAGTCTTGCATTCTTACATCTGGTAATCTTAGCCACTTTGTGGAAGATAGCAATATGTAATATAACAACCATTGTTAATTTCCTATCATCTTGTTTTGAAATTCTGTATCATTTTTATTGCTTTTGTGTTGTTTTGTTTTTACCATTGTTGTTGTGATTTTGTTTTCTTTTCTTTTTAAAATAAAGTGAAGGAATTTGCAGTTCTTGGTAAGTGTGAGATACCAGCAAGCAAGTGCTTGTTCTCTCTCTCTCTCTCTCTCTCTCTCTCTCTATATATATATATATATATATATATATATATATATATACACACACACACACACATATATAATGTCTAAGACAGAACACTCTAAGACTAAACAGAGAAAAACAAAATGGGAACAAGCGTATTCAATGACAGAAATATTCTAAAATCTAGAGCGCATCAGAATTTTTGAATCTCACAGTACCTCCAGTTGTATTAAATATAAAGAGATCCCTAAAGCTCTATCATTAAATTCTTACAAGTCAAATACAGAAAGAGAAGTATGAAAGCAAGAATAATGATGGATTTTATAAGTTAAGAAAGACATCTCTATAAAGACATCCACTGGCTTAGCAGTAGAAGCCTTGGGTTACAGCAGAGACTAAAGTGATATATTCAAATAAGTGCAAATGAAAGGACACTAGCTATTAATATGAAGACTTATGGAAATACAAAACTAAAAACATGGCTGATTTAGAATAATATATTATAGCAGTTCATAAATCATTTTCAGATTTGATATAAATATTAAAAAAATATTTAAAAATATAGCTACAATTAGCTATTATTATTAGGTTAATAGGTGTAACATAAAGATGAGATAACATAAAGATTCTAAAGATTCTAAAGATGAGAAAGATCCAGGTTATCAATAACATTAAACATAGGGAAGAAGAGAAGATAAAATGTAAATATTTTTAGTAAAAATAGATCTTTTGAAGATATTTTGTATAAGCCTAATTTTTACCAGAATCTAAGAAAAATAACTGTGTATTAGATACACAGAAAATAAAGAGAAGGAAATGAAAATATACCAAAAAATATTAAAAGGGAAAACATTAACAGAGGAAGAAAAGAATAAAAGTACTATGCGAATCAGGAAACAAGAGGAAATAGTTACATTTTTACCTATTAATAACTTTTTAAAATGCAAATGGATCAAACTGCACAATTTAAGATCCAAAATAGGTGAATGTTTAAGGAAAAGATCTAACTGCTTTTAAGAAATTCATTTTAATCTTAAGGAAAAACAGCTTAAAAGTGAAATGATAAGGAAAAATTCTGTGCAATTGGTGACCAATGTGGCTATAATTATATGAAGAAAAAATAAACCTTAAATCAAAAATTTAAAAGAGTCAAAGGCACTCAATATACAGTGACAAAGTTGCCATTATATCAAAGGATGCATCTTTTTTGGGTACATAAGCACCTAAATCTGGAACTGCTGAGTGGACAATGCAAATCTTCACTGAACTCAAGGAGGAAATAGAAAGCAGAAAAATAATAGTCAAGTTTCAGTGCTCTACTTTCAACCATGGATGGATCACAAAGACAGAAAATAGTCTCAAATGTTTCACTATTTATCTAATACTTAAGAATTGAAGCAACACATAGGCATTAAAGAAATATAAATGGAAGTGATAAAATGATGACAGTTTTTGAATGTGGGAGATGAAGAGCCGGAAAAGTTGAAAATAGGATAGAATTTTGAGCAAGGGAGAAAAATGTAGGTAAATGAGAGAAGTGACTTTTAAAAAGTCAAAAGAAGATTTTAATAAGTATAACTAAAGTACTGTATGGCAATAGTTTAAAATTAGATTTATTTTAACTGATGCATAAAATATAAAAATTGTACAAAGTAATAGGGTAAAACGTACTGTTTCAAGACATGTATAGACTGCATATTATGCGTTTTAGATTAGACATGCATATGTCCCCAAACATTTATCATTTTTTTTTATAGAAAAGACTTTCAAAATCATTTTTTCTATCTGTATTTCACTAGTTGGAAATAATGTAGAATCCAGGGCATTATGTTGAAGAAAACATTCATTATACTCATTAATAGGGTATATTTACATCATTTGACATAGTACATTATACCTGATTCTTGTACACGATGGTTACAAAGAATCTGAAGGACTGTGTTTGTAACACACTGACACAAGGTTGACATGAACGTTCCTCTTCAACGTTTGTTCTCCATTCTCTAGAAGGACAATGGACTTGAATAGATAGTTCTCCAAAGAAAATATAAAAATAGCTAAAATTCATATACAACATACCAACATGTTTAGTAATCCAAGAAATACAAAATAACAAGAAATCATTTCATACTTTGTAAATACTCAAAACAAATCCACAATACAATGTACTTTGAAATGATTCACCATAGAGTTAAAGGATAGAAAAATCCATATGCTACCAAAACATAAACAAAATATGATATACTAAAGCTAGAAATTAAGAACAAGGAGCATTCTGCATAGTTTAAGATTGTGTCATTAGTCTCATATGTGAGTGAAACTCACTTAAGATAAAAATGTTTGGAATTTAAGATTACACTTAATAGTTTCATATTTCATTTAGAAAAAAAATCATCAGTAAGAAGTCATTTTGAGGTATAGGTTAAAACACATCCAATTCTAAGAAGCTGAACAAGGTGCTAAAGCTGTCCTGCACTTAAATGTATGAAAGTAATGTGAATATAGAATTATGACAAAGTAGGTTGCATGAATATGTAATGAAGTAATTTTAATGATAGTGATGGATTAGAAATTTGTGAGGGAACAGAAAGGAAGATCTATTAAAATGACCATCAATGAATTAGTCAGAGTAATGTGAATCACACTGCCCCACCTGAAAAAAAAAAAATGTATTACCAGGAAAGGCACGGAACCAATTACATAACTGCAAATATTAGACACTGAAAATTTCCTTCAAATCATGCAGATATACAAAAGCAAAATGAGTTAGAAAAACTACAACAAAAAAGGCACTCATTGGTCAGCAAAGCCCAAGTTATATATGTTTTAGATTTCATCAAAAGATAGAAGAAGGGGCTGGGGATTTAGCTCAGCGGCAAAGTACCTGCCTGGCAAGCGCAAGGTGGTGAGTTTGGTTCCTGGTACCGGAGAAAAAACAAACAAACAAAAAAACAAAAAACAAAAAGATAGAAGTGTGCTGTAAGAAGTGCATTTTCAGACATCATGATAAAATGTGAGATTAAGCTGGATTTCCCAGCATTACTGCAGCAGGTGATTAGTCTACACTTCCTGAATTATGACAGTTTCAATACTTCGAATTCCTTTTATGTTACATTTGTTGTAGGGCCTTTGTAAATTCCCACAGATATAGACATTTTGAAGTTTCAACCCCATTTTGTCTACAGAGATAAGTAACTGAATGAGTTCAAAGTGACACACAGCAAGTTGAGACATGAGAATGCCCCAAGATGGACTTTATTCATTCTACAATCAGCAAAGTCTTACAAGTATAACATATGATTTTTGTCAAATAATTTGAAATATATTTTCTGTCATTTTTTTTTATTTCATTGTAAAAGTTATCCACAAATATGTCTGGCAGAGGAGTTTGCAGAGTTGGCTTGGATTGATACCCAAAAAATGAAACTAAGGAGCCGGGGATGTGGCTCAGCAGCACAAGCATCTGCCTGGCAAGCACAAGGCCCTGCGTTTGATTCCTGGTACCCAAAGAAAAATAACCCTCCCTGCCAAAAAAAAAAGAGAAACTAATAGCTGTAAAATTGAAACCTTAGTGGTCGAAAAAATTAACCATTTTTTCCTGAAGTGTAAAAACATTATTAATTTTGGTATGACATGAATCAAAATTCCAAGGAAGAGGCAACAGATGTTTTCTTCTAGGGAAATAATGTAGCTGATTTCACATTTTTAATTCCGTGCAAAAGATTGCATCACACTGTGTGATCTAGTAGTACAAAATTTTCTAGCTTATAGGGCTTTTATAAAATACCAAGTATCATAATATGTTAAAATCAGAAAAATCCTTTTACTCCAGATGTCTGTTTCACAAATATTATCTCTCCCTGGGTGCAGTGTTTATTGAGTAGAATAAAATCTTTGTAGTCTTATAATGAAAAGAAAATCAAGCAGTTACAAAGAACTGTTTGCAGCTTGGTGATCATACATAACCGAAATAATATACTACTGGATCAAGTACACTTGCTTCAATGAAAAAGAAACAACTTTTGGCTGATTATTGAAAAATGAATCAGGAATTTTAATAAGGCAGAAAAATACTCAGATATTTAAACATAATTTGAATAAAACATCTTAAAAAATTACTGAATATTTGCAGAGATATTCCATTTGTTTAAAATGGTATGAGAAAATATGGTTTTGTAAGGCATTTGGTTTGCTATATAATGAACTAAATGGCTTGCTGAAAATTTGGATGAATTCCAGTTCAACAGCGACCATTCATATTTATAGTGACAGCTCATTCTGAGGAAAAAATGTTATTTTCAAATGATTGATATGAACTCAAAGAGGTGTGAAGAACTACAGTGTACTTTGTGCATCAGAGTCGTGACAGGTTGGCACATCTCTAATTCTGATTTAAAACAAGCCAGGGCACTGCAGTTTCCAATGCCATTAAGCTTATATCCCACATTAAATTATTTGATTCACTGGAATATTCCAAAAGCAAAATGTGCCAGGATTTCAAACCTTAAAGTCTCATTTTTGTACGAGATGGGCATGTTATCTATTAAAACTAAGTCCAATACTTTCTTCCTTTAATAAGTGGAAACACATTCAGATATATTAATCCAACTTAATTATAACTTAGTACATGCTGTACTCTAATTGTCAAATTTAGAGGTGTACCAGGTGAAAAAAAATAAAGCGTGTCTGCCACAGAAGTATAACATTAAAACGTGACATTGAAATAACAGCTTTGTAACTACTGAATGGAAAATGGAGCTTAATATAGAACAGCAACATTTTTCAGCTCTGCCCATTTAGACTTTATTGATTTGGCATGTATACATTTTAATTTCTTAATTGTATTCCCACAAAGACCAATTAGTGTTTTTTCCAGCCTAAAAGCATTCAAAGGAGAATATTTATACAATTTTAAGGGTGCCTTTAAAAAATTCTGTTCTTTCAACAATACAACTGTCACAAATTGTGTTGAATAATTTCACTGAAATTATCCAAATATGACTTTTCTATATATATATCCAAACATGACTTTTCTCGTAACTATGACCTCCTTTAAAATCTTGGAGAAGTTGTGTATTTCCATGTTTTATTTATTTTACTCATAAGCATAGTAGACCCCTTTACAGAGCTCGAATTGTCTAAGATCACTACCTTAGTTCAGGCAGTTAAAACAAAATACCATAGACTAGGTGCCTTACAAATAATATAAATTTATGTCTTAAAGTTTTGGCTACTGGGAAAATTAACAGCAAATATTTGGTAAATCTGATGCAGAACTTTCTTCCTCGCAGATGACCTTTTTTTCTGAAAGAGGGCAAAGGAATCGCTTAGGGGTATTTTTTTTAAAATACAATCACTAATGCCTTCACGAGGGCACAACTCTCCTGACTTAATCACCACCCAAAGGCACCACTCCTTATTGCTAAAAAATTGGTGTTAGTATTTCAGCACATGAATTATGAGTGGACATAATCGTTCATTACACTGCGACTGCTGTAAGGAATGATGGCCAGAAATCAAAAAGTATCATAGGTCAAAAATTTTTCTGAATGCATGCTTTCACACATGAATGTGTGTTTGCTCCAAGCACCTGACAGGAAATCCAAATTCATCGTGTACAAAATTTATTTGAGTACATCAGACTGTACTTAATTTTAGAGTAGGATTGATAGACATGTCCAAATTTATCTTTAAGTATACATCTGTCTGTGTTTTGGAGAGATGATTTTATTCTCTTAAAAGATGTCAAAATAAAGAAATAAATAAATAAGAAGAAAAGAAATAAACACTAGAAGCTCTACAATAAAATACATCTTATTGTCAATGACATTCGAAGGAAGTTAACATTTTCGGCATACTTTTCGATTCATTAAAACTAATCTAGCTATTTCATTTTATGTTATAAGGCCTATTCACATCCAAAAATCATTTCTGAGTAGATAGCACATTGGCTATTGTGGTTCAGGGTTTGACTAGGGTGTTTTATGCTGAAGGATTCATTTGTTGACAACATCAGGTAAAAAACGAGGGCAGTACCAACCCCCACAAAAGAGGATCTGTTACTAAAATGAAAGAAACCAAGAGAAAGCCACATTATCGCCCTTATTAATACCTCCTGTTATTTTTGCCTTCAATGGGATTGAAGTTGTCATTTTTATTTTTTATTTTTTCAATGCTGGGAATCGAACTCAGGACTTTGTGCTTGCCAGGCAAGCACTGTGCCGCTGAACTGTATTCCCAGCCCGAAACTGTCATTTTTAAAATCTTACATTTTTCTTTCTATAGGTCATCCTCGCCACTGGAACAGTGTAAAATGATTATGTGTAACACTGAGAAAGGAAAGAAAACCATTGAAGAACAGGAGAATTTTTCATGAAAATGAAATAGTAGTTCATTAATATATTAGAACACTAAGAATTAATCTTACTTGACTCTTAGAATGCATAATATTTGACTCCTGCATGTTGATGTGCAAGATGGTTATGTTGAAATATGAATATAAGAATTGAGAAATGTGGAAGGACAGCTTCAGTGGAGCTCTTCATTGAAAATATCGTAAACTACTGATATTTACATATAT
>NW_004955403.1:29168794-29201536 GCF_000276665.1 Chinchilla lanigera | reverse complement strand
AAAATGTTCATTATTTTCAATTTTAACTTTGCATATTATCCCGCTTTTTAGATTGTTTGAAAGCATTCATTTTAATGTTTACACAGAGCAATCATATAAGTAACAGACTGTGCAAAGTTCATTAATACTCATTCCCCTACATATTGACACATAATACTGTTTTTCTCATCACTGTGTAGGTCTAATTAAAATAATCATCAATGCAACCTTATGTTTGGAATCTCAGTGCCTAAATGTCCTTACGAACAAAATCCATTCAAGATTTTTTCTTTTGTGAGTGTTCACTGACAGATCTTTGTTTATATTATCTGAGGTTTAGATACATAAAAGGTAGCTTGGGATTATGAGAAGAAGGTAAAATCAGCAAAGCATGTAAAGGTTGAGCTAGAAATAGAATATTAAACTTGAACTTTAAAAATCAAACTTGATAGATGGTGAGTTATATTTGCTGTAGAAAGGCTTACATGTGTAACCAGCACAAATGTACCAGCTGAGTCCAAACGCCATTGACCTTGGCAATGTCTGATGGCAAATAGATTCAGCTCTTTTCACAAGAGAAACTAATCTCTTGTGTTGGGAAAGTAAAAGTGATATTTTTTTCTCAACAAGAAGACTTATTTTGGGTTCTGTTACCTACTGTATGCTTGGGGCAAAAACAACTAGCGACCGTGGCATTGTGGGACTTAACAAAACCTCATTTACTGTTTGTCACAGTAATTCAATCATAGAGCATCAGTGCAGCGAGGCAGTTTGGCAATCTGTGTTCTTTTTAATATCTTTCAGAGGCTGCAGCAGAGACATCCTTAAGTGTTTGTGATTGTTTACAATGAAATTTGGGAAAGGTACATATTATTCTCTTAAGCATGTATAGATATTTGAAAATTTTAATTTTTTCTTCAGATCAATGTATTTAACAGTATTTTAATGTTTGTTAAGATTTCAAGCAGGAGATTAAAGAAAAAGGCAAAACATTTCATTTTAAATTTTTCTTAATTGTTGATTTTAGAATAGTTTTAAATTGAAAAAAATGATGACATTTTAGAGAATTCTAATATATTCTACACAGGTAATCTCTCATTATTGACTCCTTCTAAAATATTCTCTACTTGTTACAACTTTTATTTATTATTAACAAAAGTCCTATTTTATTCAGATTCTTTAATTTTTACCTAAGATATTTTCCCATATCAAATTTCCATCAACATACCGCCTGGCATTTAGTTAAGCATCTTTTGACTATAGTAGAATCACAAACTTTTCACCGTTTTCATGTCCTTCAATTTGAAAAGTACTGGTGAATTGTCTCTTAAAATGTTCCTTGACTGTGCCTTCTGTGACATTTTCCCTGTTATATAGGGCTTATGAGTATTTGAAAAGAAAACAAATATGGTGAAACACCTTTTCTATTGTAGGCACATGAAAAGATGCTTGTTTAGTAAGAAGAAAAAAAATGTACATACACCTCCTTCCAAAATGGCAAAAGTGAAAGAGATAGACAGTACAATTAATAAGAATGTGGAGTAAATATAATATACATATACTGCTATTTGAAATAATATTCAGTAAGATCTAATAAATTTTGCAAATTATGATTCTACATAAATTCTCAATAGAATATTAGCTACATTTTCACCCAAAATATTATGAAAATTGTATATAGTGATTCCACTTAGAATCGTATTAACTTGAAACTACTCAAGAAATTTTTTATAGGAGAATAGATGATTAAATTGTGGTATACCCACAGAAAATATGCCCTAACTAAGGTTTCTACCAGTGAGTGTCTAAATTTAAACTTTACTAAAATTAAATATATAGGTTCTCAACTACACTAATCATTTTTAAGTGTTGAATAACTACTGGTCCCCTGGCTGTTGTGTCTTACAGCACAGACAGGACAGCGAAGACACAGTACAGCTCCTGTACTACAGAAAGTGCCATGGGCCCCACCCACCATGATAATGAATGGCCATATACATATATTAACAAGCAGAGATAAAGTAGATTTCTGGGGTCCTGTTTATGTTTTGTTTATCTAAGCTGCTGATTGGTTGGAAATGCTCACTTGGTGAAAATTTGGTCAAAAGCATACTTAAAATTTGTGTTTTTTATATGGCTTTTAATATTTCAATGAAACATTTATAAGAAGAAAACATATCTCACCTCATCAAAGATTATTATTTATGGAGCTAAAATGGAAGGATATTGGAGTATTCCACATGCATAATAAACATATAAACAGTAGTCTCAATAAGAACACCTGAGCTGAGTCAACAATCCAAAATAGCTCCTTGATAATCATCCATCCATAGCACTAAAGACGGCGCATATTTTCTTTTGTATTGAGAAAGGCTGCTAATATCTTCTACATTGAATCGCATCCAATTCTCTACTTCTCTGTCTTACTATCTGCTGTACTGAAATCCAGTATTTTACAATCATTGGCCTCAGCCATTTCTTTTGAAGTCATCATTTCTCTGTTTCTATTTGAAAATAATTCAGATCAAGCAAATATTTCATTAATGTGATTATAATGCTGATCCAGTTCATAGGTGCCTCAAATTCAGAGATCTTCATGTTTAATCATAAATATGCATATTAAGACATATAGAGAGCCAGGGCATAGCTCAGAGGCACAGTGCCTGCCTGACAAGCACAACATCCTGAGTTCACTTCCCGGTACAAAGAAAAACCAGAAGGACATACAGAGAAACTCGGTAAGTCTTACTGAAAATATCACCGTGGATGATCTTAGGAAATGCCAGTTTTTATTATATCTGTGTTATAGTTGGGGTTTGCAAAGGTATAGATTTAATACAGGACACATAGTTTATAGAAGTATTTTAAAATATTCACCCAAAAAGTCAAATGCAGAAGAGTGTAAGAGATCTTTCCATGCACTGGAGACCCAAAGCATATTAGTTAAGTGGCCATCAAAGCCAAAGGAACTGGATGTAAGAAATGTTTAATTAAAGAAAAAAATAAGATTGATTAAATAAGAAATATTATGGATTAAGATTGAATATTAAGATTAATTAAATAAAAATACAGAAAATACATTTTTGAAGAGTCAGAATGTATATAATTCAAAACATCTGTAGAAAACTAAAAAAAAAGTAACAGAAACAGGTGCATTGAGATAGTCTGAATAAACATAGGGAAAGTACATACAGGATGCATGTTTTGTTAATATTGAAATATATATTCACATATGGGAATTATAAATAACATGAAAGTATGGGGAAACGGTGAGGAGCAGGTAGCTACACAAAGGCAATGATGGTAAAAGTGCCGTATAATAATGTAAGATTTTGTTTTTGTTATTTTGGATTTTGCTTTAAATGAAAAACAAAATTTATATGTATATATAAGGATAGCTGGAATAGGTGCATTGCTGACGTCTGTGGTTTATTGAAAGGAAGAGTCAATGCTTGTAATTTTCTTTTTTTTTTTGACCAATTTTTCATGCTTGAATCTGCTTATCAGAATGATTGATCTGAAAACAATAATATGCAGTATAAGAATCATTGCTGAACTCCTGACATCTTGTATGGTGAAACTCTGCATCATTTCCAATGATTTTATTCTTATTACTTGTTACTGTCTTTGATTGTTTGATCAATCTTACATTCTTATGCCTGATGGACTGAGCAACTTTGTTGAAGATAACAGTATGTAATGTAGCAACCACTGTTAATCCCTAGCACTGTATTTTGAGGTCATGTATCATTTTGTTGTTTTTCTACTGTTTTGTTTAGTTTTGTTTTGGATTTTTTGTTTGTTTTTTTCCAGTACTGGGAATCGAACTTATGACCTTGCACTTGCCAGGAAGGCCCTGTGCCACTGAGCTAAATCCCCAGTCCCGGTTTTAAGTTGTTTTTATTTCGTCTTCATTGTTATTTTTTAATTTTTAAAATTAAAAAAAGAGTACAAATTTATAATCTTACAATTATTTATAACCATCAATTAAGTGGATCTTTAGAACTATACAGACCATCACCATCTAGGATTATTTAATATGGTAACTCTGTGTTCAATTTCTAGTAAACTAAGGACCAAATCTTATTTTTTTAATACCTTGGGTAAAAAACAGTATTTGTAACATTTCAGTCCAGAGTATATTATTTTAGTTTAATGCACTTTTTTCTTTTACAGAGTCCTACGACATCTCTAGATCACCCTATTTTCTCTTTTACACAAATATCTTTAAAACAGCATTGATAACAGCGTCTATATCCTAGGCATTTTTGGAGGATTAACTAGTCTAGAACCTTGGCATAGTAACTCACTGGCCAGTATATGTAGTTCTACTTGTTCCTCAGCCTCTAGATATGTTAAATTCCCAGTCTGTAAAATAGGGGTAATAAAATGAACACTTTAAAAATTCATATTATAAAATCCAATAAATATTTCTAATGAATTGAGAATTAACACATCCCTAACGTACCACTTCCAATTTTTCCATAACTACAGTAACATAACTTCATTTAAAATTATAAATGCCATGAATAGTAATGACAAAATCCAGGTAATTACACTGAAGTCTTAGTAAACAAGCTACTTTTTTTCTGACAGCCCAATCAGTAATAGTCGCTTTAATATATATATGGCTTTGTAAAATAAACACCAAGTATTTTACAGTAAAACCTATGATTATTAATAAAAGATCTATATCGATCATAGATTTTCATTTGTTTTTATGAATACAGTCACAGTAAAGCCTGTTTATTTTCACTTGTTTCTCATAAAATTATAGAGCACAAAGTAAAATCTAGTTGTTTGGAGTCTCAATAAAAGTCACTTCTCAGTAGATGCTATTAAAAAGAAGGAGAATAAACACCATGTCTTAAATTAGATTTCAGAATAAGCATTTAGGTAAAGCAATTTCCTGCTGCTTGCCAAAAGTAAATTTGAAATTTTTGTAGGAAGTTGATGGTTGAACTAGAGCTAGACTTGTGGATTTAAACTGTCAGAAAAACAGTTAAAAATTGCAGCCCATAAAATTCTCACCAACCCATTAACAAATTGGTGCAGCTATTTCAGTCAGAATCTAAAACAGTTAAATAAATGTCTTTCAAGCTGAATATAAGGGTGACTTTCATTTCAGTGCCTTTTTTTACTTCTTAACTAGGCATTTTAGTTGATATCTGTAGAATGAGTTGAGCATTATGACTTTGTGTTATAGATATTATTGAACATTTGAGTAGAGTATGCGGGTGTGTTAAACATGACATTTCATTTCCTGTAAGATTGTTAGTTAATCAAAATGAGTGCAGAAAAAACTAACCTTTTTCAAATGATGTAACCTATTCAGAAAAGAGATATGCTAAAATAATTTTAATATATTAATCTGAGATCTGCCCCAGTTAAATTTGAATCCAAGTCTTGAAAGTTTACTTTCCTCCAAATCATATAAATAACAAAATTAATTTGAATCTATGAAGAAATAAGTAATTATTTTTCCAAATGAGTGAGTCACATATAAATCTGTTTTGAAGTGTAAAATAAGGATATTTTTATTTTTGCTCTGAATTTATCATTGAGATTTTAGTGGGAGCCTCAATCATGAATACTTCATTCAAACATATTATCATATTTAAAAGTTCCATGTACACTTAAAACTTTAAATTTTTCCAAATTCTACAAAATGGAAAATCAAGAAATGTCATGAAAGTTCATGGAATTTGAATTTTTATAACTTGTGTATTTGAGAAAGGAATCGTAGGAACTTACTATCTGTAATATATACTTATCATTTGTGGTTTCAAGGATTAATAACATATAAATCAACCTGAGAAAGGTTAAAAACAAATGAAATGATAATCATGTAAGTATTAAACCAGCACATTCAGATCCATAGCTTTAAACTTCCAAACAGAATAAACTGTGATGTGTTTCCTCTTTGATGTACTAATGATAACACAAATCTAACATTAAGAGTGAATGATTCATTTTCCCTTCCTTGATCACAAAACTTACTTCCTAGCTCAAATCTTTTCCAAGTCTCTGTTTCTTTCCTTCAATAACCTTAGTCAACCACTCAATGAATATTATTAATTTAGATCATCAAAATCTTTCAAATTTCTTTTCATTTAACTTTCGCTACAGTTAACTGTTTAAATTATACAAGTTCTCATCTTTAACCCTCAGGATTATCACAAAGATTTCATGGCTTATTTCTCTTCTCAGTGCATTTCACTTTCTCATATGCAGTTTTCATACAACGAAGAGTTACCAAGCCAAAACACAAATCATATTTTCTTTCAAAAATGTTGAAGCAAACAATCCATAACCTAGTTCTTTCCATTTTTCTAGTCTCATCATTTATTGCTTTTCCATTTGTGTATGAAACTGTATTGATTCTAAAACATCTGCTTCAAAAAAACTGAAATGTATAAAATACTCTGTTATTAGACAAGTTGGTGGTTACCGTATAAAATGTTCTATCTCCACTTAGTGGTATCTGATGAATCCCCAATTATCTAGCATTTAATTCAAGCAATTTGTGTCTGTGAAAAATTTCCTGATACTTCCATACAGAGATATTTTAAAGACAGAATTCAACTCAAAAACAAACTCCAAATTCCCATAACAAAGTATCACAGACTTTGCAGCTTAAAAGCAGAAATTCATTTTATCACAGTTCTGCATAATTCATACACCACACTTTATATCCAAAAGTAACATCACACAACATTTGGAGTTCACTGGCCCTTTGGCTCTGATTAGTTACGTGAGGTCAACACGGATTCAATGAATGTTTGTCCACCTCACAAGAGTGACAATTCATTGATTTCCTGTGACTGTCATCACAGGTTAGGGACTTGACAGCTAAACTGTGTTAGAGAAGTATTTCAATAATTTAATAGGCTCTTCTTTGTTCTTACTGAATATTCTGATGTTTTATATAAATGAGATTCCAATTATGCAAGGAGAGGCACGGTACACTGTTTTCCTTTCCTATCACATGCAATGTTATTTTAAATGTGTGTGTGTGTGCGTGTGCGTGTGTGTGTGTGTGCATGTGTATCTGTATGTGTATGTGCATAACACTGGAAATTGAACCCAGGATCTTTCTCATGCTAAACAAACCACCACCTAGTTGCATACCCAAAAATTTTATTTTCACAATAAAAAATAGAAAAAACATTGGTCTATAATAAAAGCTATGTCCCAGACTCCCCTTGTCAAAAAAGAGAAAAACATTAAAAGGAAAATCTTAAAATTTTTAAGAATAATGCCTGAGGAAGATACTATCTTTCTTCATGTTTATCACTGTTTATACTAAACTAATTGTTAATGAGAAATTATCCATTTTGGGGATCATGTCAGCATTCATTAAGTGTCAGAATTTTGAGCATTTCCAAATTCTGATTTTTGGACTAAGGATTTTCAATGTGTAATAAGAACTGGATGGTTTTTCTCATTCTTCAATTTCCATAAGAACTTAACTAGGAATGGTTTAGATTATTAATTGAAGATGTTTCTGTGTTCTTATACATGCATCTTTTTGCTTTAAATTCTATTCACTGTATTCTTTAAACTGTGTCCTCCATAGTTTACTGGATTTTGTTTTCATTTTTATCTAGTTCAATATGTCTTGAACTTTGCTCCTAGCCTAAACTATTGAGTATCTTGGTATATGTATCAAGAGCATGTAAATAAATTTCTATTGAGTCCATGTTTTAATGAGACCCACTGTATCTTGGTAGTTGAAGATCTGTTTTGTATATTTGCTGATTTTCTGTCCAGTTATTTTTTAACAGTTTTTGAGGGAGTAATGCTTAGTTTGCCAAGTACATTTGTGAGTTTATCTGTCACTCTTCATTTTTATCAAGTTTAGTTCACATAGTTTGAAACACTTTTGTTACCATTGTAGGTGTGTGTATGGTTGTATGTGTGTGTTATTGATAGATTGGCTCTTTTATTAGTCTGTTTGGCTACTTTAACAAGCAGACATTTTCATAAACTGAGTGACTTAAAAACTTATTTTGTCACAGTTCTTGAAACTAGAAATTCAAGAAGTGCCAATTGTGCTGGGCAGGTGGTGCATGCCTGCAATCCCAGCACTTAGGAGGCTGAGGAATGAGGATATTTGTAAGTTTCAGACCAGCCTGGGCTACAATGTGAGCTCAAGGCCAACTTAAACTGCATAGTGAGACCCTGTCTCAAAAAGACAAAAAAAAAAAAAAAGTAGCAATTGACCTGGTTCCTGAGAAGATCGCTTTCCTTGGCAGATGAATATATTCTCCTTGTGTTCTCATACAAACTTTGTGTGTGTGTGTGTGTGTGTGTGTGTGTGTGTGTGTAAGTGGATGTCCAGTATTTTTTTACCCTTTTTAAAGGACATCAATGAAATTTCATTAGAATCCATTATTACAACTTCATTTATTATTAATTACATCAGGTCATATTTGCAGACAGACACATTGGTAGTTAGGGTTTTCACATATACACTTTGAGGTGACATAAATTAGTCCATAACAAATGTTTTATCATAATTTAATGCTTATTAGCTCTTAGCAATTACTTTAGTCTAAATCAACTTTATTAATATCAATATAATCATTCAAGTTTACAGGTTATTGGTTTGTATGGTGTGTGTTTTTAGTGATTTTTAGGCAACACATGGTGGAATATTGTTTTTCAATCCATAATGCCAACTGCTTCCTTAATTGCTTTATTTAGAACATTTACATTAAATGATGCTATTGATACATGATGACTCCTGAGTGGTTTTCTTTTTTTAACCTTGTTTTTTGCTTCTCTGTTTTCTGATTCCTCATTTTCTAGCAATTGTTTAAAAAGTATTTTAAAAATCATCTTTACTTGTGTTATGGAATGTGCCCCTCCCTAAATTTAGGTGTTGAAGCATTCTAAAGCATGTATGGCTCTATTTGGAGATAAGGCTTCAAAGAAAATAATGAAAGGTAAATGATGTTATAAGAGTGGGGTCTTGGTCTGTTGGCTTTCAGGAATTTGTAAACATGGACCTCAAAGAGCTTTCTCTTCTCCTTCTACATGTATTACAGAAAGACTATGTTATGATCTAGTGAAAATGTAGACCTGTAAAGGCCAAGAGGACAGCCTTAATGGAAACTGAACAGTGAGAACCGTGACCCTAGCATTCTAGCCCTCAAAATTGTGGACACTACACAATCCAAGATATGTTTTTCGTAGTAGACTCGAAAGACTAACAAAAACTCTCTCACAGTGTTGATGAGTGCACTCCTTTACATACTGAGTTTCTTTTTTAGTGATTGTTTGTATTGAAATCTGCCGATCTTGACATAACACAAATTCATAAATTGTTTAATAGGTCTCTTTTCTTTTTAGACTCACTTACTCAGTCACTTTCATAATATAATTCTATTATGGTCTACACCTAAACTTAGGTTGCCATCTGTAGTAATGCTATAAGTTTTGCTGCAACTTTCAAACATAATCCCCTCAAAAAGAAGAAAATTCTCTTATCAAGAGAAGGAAAATCTTGTATTACCTTTATTTTTGTTTAATCTCTTTATTCTGATGATAGAAGATTTGTTTTTTATTTTAAAAATAAAAGAAGGAAAATATATTAACAAACACACAGACATAAACAGAACAAAACAGAAACAATAAAAGCAATACAGAATTTCAGACAAGGTGATAGGAAATTAACAATGGTTGTTGTATTACATATTGCTATCTCCAAATTGACTACTCAGATAAACAAATATAAGCATGTAGGATTGATCAAAGAATTAAACATTAACTGTTCCTCTCCATAAAGCAATAGAAATTAGTAATAAAATTATCTTAGCTATATTGTGTATACATATACACATATTTTCCCCTTCTTTCTTTCTTTGCTCTATTCTCTCATCCCAGTTTTTCTTTCCTTTTGAGCAGTTTCTTTCCCTTTCACAAAATCTATTGTACCTTTTAGATTTTATTTACTTTTTCAGGTTCTTTTACTATTGAGACACTATGATGTTTACACATGTGAGTCTGATTTATTTGACTTATGAGTATGGCCTCTAGTTGCATCCATTTACTTATAAAAGCCTTGAGATTATCTTTCTTTATAGCTGAGTAATATTCCATTATACAAAAATGCCACATCTTTTTATCCATTTCTCAGTTGATGGGCATTTGGGCTGCTTCCACAATTTAGCTATTACAAATTATGCTACTATAAAAGGGGTACATGCATATTACTGTGCTATGATATTTTAAGTTCTTCTGGGAAAATACTCAAAAGAGAAACAGCAGAGTTGAATGGGACCTCTAATCTTAGTTTACTGAGTAATCTCCAGACTGATCTCTACAGTGGTTGCATCATTCTATCTTCCTACCAACAGTGGAGAAGGGTTCCTTTTTCCCCACAGCCCCCCACCAGCATTTTTTATTTGTTGATTTCTTGATGATAGCCATTCTTTCTGGGGTGAGATGGAATCTCAGTATTGTTTTAATTTCCATTTCTCAAGTGACTAACAATGTTGAACATTATTTCATGTATTTATTTGCCATTTATATTTCTTCATCTGAGAAACGTGCATTCATCTCAGCTGCCCATTTTTGTATTGGGTCTTTGAATTTGGGAGGAGGGCTGATTTTTTTTTAAATTCTTTCTATGTTCTAGATAGAAGTTCTTTGTCCGAAGGGACAATTGACTGAAATTTTTTCCCAATTCAAGCATTTTTTTTTCCTCTGCTGGTGATTTCTTTTGACCTGCAAAACTTTTCAATAAGATGAGATCTCAGTTGTTGACTCTTTGAAGTATTTCCTGCACAGCTTATTTTTGTTTCATGAACTCTCTGCCTAACCCTAAGTCTTCAAGATTTTTACCTATTCTCTCTTCCATTAGATTTAGTGTTTCTGTTTTCATATTTAGATCTGTAATCCATTTTGACTTTGTTTTGGTGCATGGTGATAGACATAGGTCTAGTTTCAGTCTTTGGCATGTGACAAGCCAGTTTTTCAAGCACCATTTAGTAAAAGGCTATGTTTCTTCCAGTGAACTTGTTTGGCCCCTTTGTCAAAGAAAGATAAGGTGGCTGAGTATGTTTGTAGTTGTGACTGTATCTCCAGTCTGTTCCATTGATCCTCATGTCTGTGTTTATCCAATACCATGCTGATTTTATCACAGTAGCTTCATAGTATAATTTCAAGTCAGAGATTACAATGTCACCTGATTTGTCTTTGTTGCCAAGATTGCTTCTGCTATTCTGAATCTCTCTTGGAGAATTCATCTGGAGATGAATTTTAGGAATGTTTTCTCTAGATCTGTGAGGTATAATAATGACATTTTATTTGTAATTGTGTTAAATCTGAACAGTTTTGGAAGTATGACCATTTTCACAATGTTGGTTCTTCCTATCCATGAGTAGGGAATGTCTTTCCATTTTCTGAAATCCTCTTCAATCTCTTTTTTTTTTTTCAGATCACAGTAGTTTTCACTACATAGATTGCTACTTCTTTTGTTACATTGATTCCTAAATTTTCATTTTTTGGATGTTATCTTGAAAGGTATGGTTTCATTGATACCTCTCTCAGTGTGTTTGTTGTTTGTGTATAGGAATGCTATTGATTTCTGAGTGTTGCCTTTGTATTCAGCTGAACTACTGAATTTGTTTATTAATAATAGGAAACTTTTGCTGGAGTTTTTGGGGTTTTCCATCTACAGTATCATGTCATCTGTGAATAATGCTAATTTCACTTCTTCCTTTCCTATCCTTATTCCTTTTATACTCTCTCTTGTCTAATTGCTCTGGCTAATGTTTCCAGAGCTATGTTGGATAGGAGTGGTGACAGTGGACATTCTTGTCTTGTTCCTGATTTTAAAGTGAAAGCTTTCAGTTATTTATTTTTTTTTTCATTTAGTATGATGTTGGCTGTTGGTTTGTCATAGACGGCTTTGATCAGATTGAGGTAAAGAGCATCTATTCCTTTTTCTGTATGGTTTTTATCATGAATGAGTATTGGGCTTGTCAAAAGCTTTTCCTGCATTTATTGAGATGATAATGTGCTTCTGTCTTTGGCTCTATTGATATGGTGCATTAAATTTATTGATTTGCAAATATGGATTCATCCCTTCATCCCTGGGATGACTCCCATTTGGTCTGAGTGTATGGTCTTCTTGAAGATTTGTTGAATTGTGTTTGCTAATATTTTATTAAGTATCTTTGCATCTATGTTCTTTAGGGAGTTTGGCCTATAGTTCTCTTTTTCAGTTGGATCTTTCTCTGGTTTTGGTATCAGTATAATACTTGCCTCCAGAAATGAGTTAGGGAGGAGAATTGTTTCCTTTTCAATTTCATTGAAGAATTTGAGGAGTGTTGGTATTAAATATTCTCTGAAATATTCCCTGAAACTTCCTATAGAATTCAGCTATGAATCTATCAGGCTTTTCTTTGTTGGTAGGCTTTTAATCATATTTTCAATTTCATTTATTGATACTTGGTTATTCGGGATTTTTATATCTTCTTGATTCCACTTTGATAATTCATATGCATCTAGGAATCTGTCTGTTTCTTTTGTGTTTTCTGTCCTATAGGAGTAAAGATTTTTAAGGTAGGCATTTATGATCTACTGAATTTCCATAGGATTTGTAGTGATTTCACCCTTTTTATTCCTTATTGCAAGAATTTGAGTTTTTCCTCCTCTTTTTTTGATCAAGTTGGCTAGAGGTTTATGAATTTTGATTATTCTTTCAAAGAACCAACTCTTTGATTCATTAATTCTTTGTAGTGTTTTCTTCACCTCAGTTGCACTAATTTCTGCCTTGTCTTTTATAATTTCCTCCCTTCTTTGGTCTTTAGGCTTGACTTGCTTTTCTTTTTTTAAAAGTTTGAGGTGCAGCATTAGGCTATTTATTTGTTCTCCTTCTGTTTTCTGAGACTCTGAGACCTGCTTTCAGTGCATCCTACAGATTCTGGTAAGTTGTATTTACATTTTCATTTGTTTGTAGATGTTTAATTTCTTCTCTAATTTCATCTGTCACCCATAGGTTGTTCACGGGGCTATTATTTAGTTTCCATCTGTTTATGCAGCTTTTGCATTTTCTTTTGTCATTAATTTCCAATTTGATTGAAATATGTGATGACCCAAGATTTGGCCATCAAGTTTCTCGGTTATTCTTTATTTGTGAATATGTTTTTCTTTACTTCTAACATATTTTATGTGAATGTAGCACTTTAATTGCAAAATGTTTTCTATGTGTATGTGTGCCCTTTCACCTTTTGAAAAATATTAAGACATATTCTGGCTTCCATAGATTATGATGGGACCTCCACAGTAATTCAAAATATATTTCCCGGTGTGTATTGTGCTATTGATCTCTCCCTTGTATTGACACTTTTTCTCTGTCTTCACTTTTGAGAAGTTTGATTACCATGTGTTAAAGTTTGAAGCTCTTTAAATCTTTCCTTTTTCAGTTTGATAATCTTTTTAAATTTCTAGATTCTCTTTTTCCAAAATTTGAGACATTTTGTCATTTATTTTAGGGAATAACATTTTCAATCTTGTTCTCTGTGTGTTCTCCTGAAATTCCAGTGACATACATATTAGTTCTGTTGTTTTAAACCTACCTCTCCATACTCTTTTGTTCTGTACTTTTCATTTTGTGATTGCTATCCTTGTTTTAGTTTCTTTGAATCTTTTCAGTTTAAGATGGCTAATTTCAGGTTTTTTATTTTGAAATTTACTATTTCTTTTGCTCAGATGTCATGCGTATGCATTATTTTCTTAAATTTGGTTATTATGACTTTCTTTTGAATATCAGAGATATAGATCAGCTGCACAATTGCCTGCCTGGCAAGTGCAAGTGCAAAGTCCTGAGTTTGATCCCCGGTACAAAAAAAAAAAAAAAAAAAAAAAGCTAACTTTCTTTTGTAGCATTTCTTTTTCCCTGTTTAATATATTTTATTAGAAGATATACTTTTTGATACCATATTTAACAAAATGTTCTACTTTTTCAATATTCAAACATATTTATAATTTTTCCTTATAACATTTATAATGAATGTTCTATAGTCTTTGTTACAAGTTTTTAACATCTATGCCTTCTCAGTTATAATGTGTTAATTTTACCTTTTCTTTATTTTGAGATATTTGTGCTTCTTGATATAATAAGTATTATTTATTGAAATATAGCCATTTTAGATATTAGCTTGTGAGACTCTACACCCTTATGAAGCCTTTACTTTTTCTTTCTGACATTACATCACTTATGCTAAGTCTATTTGCCCCATGTGGCATCAGTTGAAAATTAGGGTGTTCTAATTAATTCTGAGTAAGAACAAGAGTTCTAGCTCTGTAGCACCCATGGATTCCTCTATGCTTGGAATAAGTTGGCTTTGCTCCCCACTTGGCCTCCACAGACAGAATGGGGAGGCAAGTGGTCAATACTACTGTGCAACCACAAATAATTTTCTCCCATGCGCATTCACAGCTATACACTTCTCCCTTAGGACAGCTTTCATGGAGTGCCATGTGTTCCGGTATGTACTGCTAGAAATATCATTTGATTTTAGAAGCGAATTTCTCCTTGGTTTCCTCTGTGACCCTTAGATTATTTATTAATGTATTATTTAAATTGCAAGTATTACCCAATTCTTGTAGTTTATTTTGCTACTGATTTCACTTCATTATGATTTGATAATATGCATGGGATGATTTTAATTTTTTCCTATTTAGGTATTTTCTGTATTTATTTATGCATGTTCTGTGGTGTATTTTGGTGAAATTTCCATGTGCTGCTGTAAACAATGTGTTTTATTATTGGTGGAGCACTATGTTCTTATCCATTGCATCTGTTTGTTTGAAGGTATAGCTCAACTCCGATATTCCTTGTTGATCCTTTAAATCAATTTTTGATGTGTCTATTTTTGGTATCAGTGCCCCTCACTATGACTGTGTTGATATTTTTCTGATTGTTTATGTCCAGTAGTGTATGCATTTGCTTTATGAAGGTATGTCTGGTATTTTATAAATATATATAGTCTTGAAGGTTGTTCATAGAGTTATTACTGAAAATATTGACTTATTCCTGCCTTTGCATTATTTTTCTCTTGCTGATATTTTCCCTTTCTACTTAGTACTTACTTAATGTATTTATTCTACTAGACATTTTCTATACTTAGAAAGTTTTCTGCTACTTGAGCAGACTTCTGATTTTTTACTAACTCCAATTAGTCATAGATTAGTCTTCTTTTCATAATCTAGCAGTTCTTAGAACCACTTTCCAAGTTCCATTGTTGCTTTTAAGGTATCACTGGGTAAAATATCACCTGGACCAGTACTATATTATAGTTATGACATTCTATCCTCACACTGATCAGTTCTATTGCCTATACTTTCAATAGAATACTTTATCTTTTGAATTTCTTTTTTGATACCTGAACTCTTATTATTTTATAATCTGTTTGTTCATATTTTTTAATATTTTGTTTAGCTCACCTGGTATTTTATTACTGTCTCTGATAGCCCATCATTTTCTTCATTAAGTTAAATATCTGTTTAGTTATGTCATCAATGAGCTTGCCTAGGACCTTATAGATTTATTGATATTGAATCTCCAAATGATCCAAATAATATGAGAAATATAATTCCAAACCTGCTAATGTCCAATACACCAGTTCATTTCCCCAAAACTGAAGACAGAATTCTAAGAAACAAAGGAATTTAAGAGCAGGAGGTAGTTATTCAGGGAAACAAATAAAAGAGACACAATGAGTCCTGAGTGGGTTTGCAGGGACCATGCTTCTCAAAGGAAGATTCATACAGTAAAACCACAAGTTGGTACAAGATCACAAGGTGAATATGAAATCACAATGTGGGAATAAGGTATGTAATAGTTGATATATTGTGTCAACTTGAGAAGTTAAAAGTTTGACTAAATAACTCAAAAGGAGGGCAGGGCCCTCAATTGGTAAACATCCTCAGCCTGTGCAAGAGGAAGGCACAGAGATTGTGCGGGTGTGAGGACCCAACCCAGGGCAGGTACCTGGCATACACTATCAGGAAGGAAAGGAGGCTTGCTCCTCCTTTTTGTTCTTGTTACTTTTTCTGTCTTCTGCCACCTTCCCCCTGTGCCGTGGCACCTTGCCTTGATTAGGAACTGAAACCTCCACAAACTGTGAGCTAAATAACTTTCCTTCCTTAAATTTGGGTGCCAGATATTTTGTCCTAGAAACAAGAGAAAAGTAACTAAGAAAAGATATGACAAAACTGTGATCAACTGATAAGATTACAAGTATAGTCAATTAGGTAATATTGATCCAGTGGGGAAGCAAGTCATGTAGCAAGTGTGTATGGAAAGAACAGGGACCTTTTCTGAGAGGGATGGGCCTGAGATTCTTCTTGCCCCCTCCCAGATGATTGAGGCCTATTTGGAATCTCAATCATTAGTGTTTATCCCCAGAGGAACTAGATAGTTGTAGTCATTCTATATTTTGTCTTAAGGTCTGGCCTTCAAAAAACACTCCTCACACCACAGTTGTAATCTATTCTCATCTTCTGCAGTGGCTCCCCTGAGGGCCCAGCCTTTTCTGACTGGGTGTAACATTTCTAGCTAACTTTTTGGTTAACTTATCTATAAAACTATCATTTTGTATAATTCAGCTATTTGACTTTTGACTTACTCCCCATCAATACGCAGTGAATCAGTTTTCATAGAGTTATGAGTTTTGGAGCCATTTTATTTCTTTATTTTCTCATGTTTCAATTCTTATTTGTGTAAGCTCTGTGCAATGGCAATATCACAGCCAATGAGGTTTATCTGAGGCATGGTTATTGCTAATTGAAAAGTTCTCCCAATTCATGTTTGAGTGTGTGTGTGTGTGTGTGTGTGTGTGTGTGTGTGTGTATGTGTGTGTGTGTGACTGCATGTGCCTGCACTAAGGTTATGGGTTGATTATATTGGAAGGAATTTGTTGCTAGTATAGAGATCTATTTCGGTTGCCTTTTTTTCAGTGATGTACTCTGTGTATAACTAAGTCTTTCATTTCTTCTCAAGTTTCAATCATTTCCATTAATTTTGGAAGGGGATGGTTGCAAAAATGGAGACAGTGGATAAGGGGAAAAGGAAAAGAATTATTAAAATAGAAAAAAGTACAATGAGAAGATGGAGAGAAATGAGATAAAGGATCTAATTATAAAGTAAAAGATATTAGAATTAGAAAAGAAATAAATGAAAAACAAAGAATAATAGAAAAGAAAAAAACAACAATGAAAAAGACCAGAAAAAGTCCAAAAACTTCCTCTAGGTTTCTGAATGAGTTGTTTCTTTCCAGGGGCTACATTATTGGGCTGTACTAGATATGCAGGTGGCATATGCGACACTACTGAATCCTGTGTCCTGTTTTGTTTCCAGTCACTCTAGTGTGTGAATGCTGAGCCTGTACAAGATCAGTCAATGGTGGCCACCCTAAGGCTGTCTTCACTTCAGTCACTCTCAGTTTCAGTGTCCTCCTCTGCTCCCTAAGTCATTTTCTCCTCCTAAATTTATGGACTCTGGATTTGTGAGGTGCTTCCTCCCTGCTCCAGGAGACACTTTTTGTCTGTACACCTCAGTATGTAGTAGCCATCTGTGTTGGTTTGAAGGATATTTTGCAAGGGAACAATACAATACAATACAGGACACATACTTTAGATGATTATTTATGATAGTCACCCAAAGAGCAATATACAAAAGAGTGCAGGAAATCTGTCCACAGGCTATAGACCAAGAATCCAGCTGAGGGCCTGGATCCCACAGAGATGTACTGCATGAGTCTAGCTGAGGACCTAGAGCTCATAACAGCTCGTAATGCATCCTACTAATCCAAATGGAAGCCCAGAGTCCATCACAATATCTCATGTACGCCTCTTTCACAGATCTGCGCTGGGAAGGCCCAGAGATCAGTGGTGGAATCTAGGATGTCTATGCCAGGGGGATGAAGGATCTGTGCTAGCAGGCCAAGGGATCTGCACTGGAGCCAAGAAGCAACACTCAGAAGAACCAGAGCTCCCCTGAAAGGTATCACAGCCATCCTCAGCAACAGTGAGGTCCCGAGCTCCTCTGATGATCAAGATGGCCGAGTTCCCATCAGGAAGCCAACGCAGCAATCTTCTCCAGGAAACTGGCAGTACACCTTCTTCCCCTCTGGAGCCAGGAAGTGATGCTCAGAGCGAGAACCAGAGCTCCCCCAAAGTGAACCAAAGCCATTCCCAGTGCCAGCGAGGTCCTGAGCTCCTTGGAGGATGAAAACAGCCAAGTTCATCAGGAAGCCAGCATGACGATCTCCTCTAAAACAACCAACAGCCCCTGACAGCTTCTACCAGCTCCTGACAGCCTCTCTCAGCTCCCAACAGCCAGCCTCCTCCTTCTCCTGTTCTGCCTCTGATGCTGCTGGCAACAATCCCCAGGTGGGTCTCCCACACTCAGCACCACGCTTACTCAGTTCAGCTGGGGGTTATAAGTTGACCACCAGTTATCAAACCACTACACTGTCCAATCCAAGCTGATCCCTGATCATGTTATCAGGTACGGAAAGTAAACAGACCACTGAGCTCTCTGCTGGTTACAGGCAGTGGCTTGGTTGTTAAAGACTTCTGGATTTAATCCAATATTTACAGACTCAGCCTTTTCTGAAAACAACACCAGTGTCTCAGCTTCGCATGACAGAGTGAGACCTCTTTGTCTTTCCTCACTTCCTCTTAAACTTCTCAAGGGTTCTATGTCCAGCCCACACCCTCTCTGTGCCTACCTCTGTGGCTATCTCTCACCCAGTCATGGTGGTAGGATAATCCCAGACACCATAAAGTACAGTTCTTTTTTGGCTCCTGATTCCTGAAGTAGTTAAGGCATTTTAAACAATTATTGCCTTCAAAAATAGCTCCTGATAAATCACTCTCAAATATGTTGGGCACTACACTGAATTTCTTCTCAAATTCTAACCTTTCATGCAGGAGAGTTACTTGTAGAGTAAAACCCCACACTGATTTTACTGTTTCCAGTATAGGCTTTTCTTGGGGCTAGGGCTGCTTCCGTGCTCCTTTGTCCCAGGAGCTGCTGACCCTTTCCAGGCTGACCTTGCAATTGTGGAGATGAGTCCCCCTCACCAAGAGTTTGGACTAGTGTTCAGCCTTCTTCCCTCTTCTCCCTATGTTCTCCTGAGATTCTCCAGTTTCTCTGTGAGTTCTAGTTTTCCTGTTGGCTATTTCTCAACCATAGTATTCTTTTTATCTTTTCTTTTTGCTAAATTGTTACTTTCTGGGGGTTATAAATCCAGGTTCTGGAGAGACTGTGACATGCTGTGAGATTCTGCTCCACCAAATTTCATCGTCACAAGAGCAAGATCTTGTCTCCTCCAAGGTTAGCAACATTTTTAGTGGTTTCAATGCACCATACTGTTTCAATGTACTGCTTTCAATGTCCTGTAATATTGGAGTGGATTCCATGCAATATGTTCAAATCTCTTTTATTTGGAAGGGATTGATACGGGCTATATCAGCATTTTGAGAAGAAGGTGGTTTGTATTTCTTTTAATCAATATTTCCTCAGTATTATTTCTACAAATTGAGGTTTTTATAGATCTTCAAAAAACTTAAATATAAAATTATAACCCCCAGCAAAAACTGGTTTGAAAATAATTAAAAGACACTAATGGGTACTTACTGAGATAAAGTCTGTGTTCTTCCATGAATGGTGAACATCCTAATACTATCTCAACTGAAGACATGCAACCTGTACTTGTAGACAAACCTTGGGCAGGGCCCATGGCAGAGCACCCAAAATTAACCTGAGAGAACAGTTTTGAATTTACTGTGTTCCACATTTCACTTAAAAGGGAGGTGGATTAGAAAGGGAAGGGAATTTATGGAAAAGAACAAGCACTGTTATGTATATGTATATACTCCTCCAGAGGAATACAAGATCCATGTACTACAGACATGTAGTAATAAGACAAAAATTAAATTTAAAAAGTAATTGGTCTCATAATGTTATGTCTCATAAATAATGACTGAATTATTTTCACCCTGATCTTTTTACTTTTTTTAATTTTAAAGAGTAAAAAATAATTTTAAAAAATTAGAAATGATACAGAATTTCAAAAAAACAAGATGATATGAATTCAACCATGGTTGCTATATGTATATTGTGGTCTTTTTTTATTTTAAAGAGCGTAGTAAATGAAAAACAAACAAAAAAATGGAACAGTAGCAACATACCAATATCACGAACATAAACAAATCAAAGCAAGAACATTCAAAATGATACAGAGTCTCAAGACAAAATAATACCAATCAACAGTGGTTGTTACATTACATGTCGCTATCGTTATATAGTTGTCTTTAAAGTAGTTGTTCAGATTACCAGATATAAGCATGCAAAATTGGTCAAAAAATTAAGCATTGACTGTTCCTTTCAATAAACAAATAGAAATTAGGATGTATTTGAAGTAAGTGATCTCGACACTCATCCTGTGGAGTGAGTACACGTACAGGATACAGGTGGTTTCCTTTTGTTAGTGCCCTTCCCCTTCCCATTCACTTCTCTCTTTCAGCTCCTAAATCTCTGTCCCCATTTTCATCCTTGATGTCATTATAATTCTTAGCTCATATTTATTACGTATAAGATTTACATTTATTGAGATTATTATGATTCAGTACACAGCATGTACTGATTTTACTTTCCCTTCTCCTCACCACCAGCCCTTGGTCTCCCAGACTACTTCAAATTGGGAAGAGGTCTCCCCTCTTGTTTCCTTCTATCTATCCTTTATTAGTCTCTCTGTTTATACTTTGCTTTTGCTAAAAGGAGAGGTATTTTATAGTGTTTAAGTTTGCATGACTAATTTATTTCACTCAGTGTTATATTTTCTTGATACAACCATTTATCTACAAATGTCGCAAATTTATCCTTCTTTATAGCTGAGTAGTATACTATTATGTATAGATCACAGATTTTCTTTATCCATTCATTTGTTGATGGATATACTGGCTGCTTTTAGATTTAGCTGTTAGGAGTTCTGTGGCAGGGATACATACCCAGCAATGCAGAACAATTTGTAAAATTGACTATCAAAAGAAAATTTGTGGGGTTATGGTAGAATTTTCATTAAATTGTTAAAAACCTTACACACAGTTATGTGTTTAGATGAACAAATCTATTAAATATGAGATGATACAATTGACAGAATAGAAGGTTGATGACTTGTTTTTCTAGTAAAACACAGAAATAAGCAAGCTCCGTAGCAAAAATGCATGAATTTGTTTTGTATAGGGAATTTACTTTTCTGGAGAAGGTGAAATGGACAAGACAGGATTGATACAGCTTAAAATAATTAGCATAAGTCTGGTAAATCAGTCAGGCATATTCATAAAATTCCTCTAATTTGGGAAGTAGGAACAATGTTTTATTTTGAAAACTATGAATGTGAAGATGAAAATACAAGGGGATAGATTTAGAAAAGCTGATGCTAATATTGTGAAAAAACGCAGTGGGTTTCATCAGTAGTACTGCCTTACTTTTTTAAAAAAATGTTGTAACAGGTAACTTGGTAGTTGGAGTGGTATAACTGACTCAACACAGTGTTCACAAAAACCTTTGGGATTAGGTAATTAAGGGTAAATATCAATGGGTTGTTTAGAGTTTAGTAGGTACACTGTGCCCTCTAGCCTTTGTTGTAACTCAATATTAAAAAGTTAAGCCAGATTTTAAAGAGACATGCATTAATATACTGACTAATCATATATATATATATATATATAAACAATAAAATTAAACTTTACTCTTTAAAAATATTCCTTCCTTGTAATAACCTCAGAAAGTCTATGCAGGGGCTGGGGGTTTAGCTCAGCGGCAAAAGCGCCTGCCTGGCAAGCGCAAGGTCGAGAGTTCGGTTCCCGGTATCGGAGAAAAACCGAAAAAAAAAAAAAAAAAAAAAAAAAAAAAAGAAAGTCTATGCATAAAATTAGCATTAGACAGGATGGTATTTTTTAGTTGTTAATCCTGTTTGAAGGTACCAAAATTCCATAAGCATTTTATATAGTAGCTTAAATAAAAGAAAAAAGAACGAAACACACAGATGTAAAGAAAGGAGTAAACAGAAGGCATTAGAAATCTGATCACAGGGCCAGGTCTGTAGCTCAACAGAACAGTGCCTGTCCGGCAAGTGCAAGGTCCTGAGTTTGATTCCCAGTGCCAAAAAAAAAAAAAAAAAGGAAAGAAAGAAAGAAAAGAAATTTGATCACAGTCATTAGGTCAGTTAGTAGCAGGTGATGCATTAGACGGGGAAGGATAAGAGGTTACTATTAGACTGTAGTAGATTAGGTTCAAAGTGGCACAGAAAGGGTGATTAAAATATATGAAGTCTCATATGTAGTCAGGCTAACTGGCTCATGCCTTACCAATCCATGTTTTGTACTTTCTGGGTGTCATGCTCTTATATAAAGACTGCTGTTTTAACTTAGTGACTTATTTCTAATAAATAAAATAAGGCAACAGAGAAGACATATTACATTACAATCTCTACCCTTCTGTTTTAGAAAAGCAAGTTGTCATGGTGTCAGCTACATCATGAAAAACTTTATGTGTCATTGAACTGCTATTTCAGATCAAAAACTAGCCAAGACCTGAGGAATGGGGGTATCAATATGGGAGAACTTGAAAGCAAATACTTCCCTCGGGATGACTGCAGGGGCAGCTGACAATTAAATCATGTCCTAAGAAAGACTCCTTAAAAGCCCTCCAGTTAAACTTCACCCAGCTTCCTGATTCATTGACACTGTGAGACAGTGAAGGTTGTTTTATCCAGTATTGTAGTAAAAGATTCTCCAACAATAGATAAATAATCATGAATAGTTGCAGGGAGCAAAAGGGGAAAAATACAACTTGTAATGGTTGATACATTGTGTCAACTTGAGAAGTTTAGCAGTGTAACTGAGTGTGTTGGTTTGGGGTGGCTTATTTTTGCAAGGGGAACAACATAATACAGGACACATACTTTACATGATTATTTATAAGTCACCCAAGAACAGTATACAAAAGAGTGCAGGAAATCTGTCCACACACCAAGACCAAGGAATCCAGCTGAGGGTCTGGATGCCACAACAATGTCCTACATGAGTTGAGCTGAATATCCAGAGCTCATAACAGTGCCTCCTATAAATCCAACTGGAGGCCCAGAGCCCTTGACAATGTCTCATGCAGGCCTGTTTCATGGCTCTTCTGGGAAGGCCCAAAGGTCAGTGGTGGAATCTACAAAGTCTGTGCGAGCAGGAAGAAGGATCTGTGCTAGCAGGCTGAGGGATCTGCACTGGAGCCAGGAAGTGATGCTCAGAAGAACCAGAGCTCCCCCAAAAGGTACCACAGCCATCCTCGACAACACTGAGGTCCCGAGCTCCTCCGGTGATCAGGATGGCTGAGTTCCCATCAGGCAAGCCAATGCAGCAAGCTTTTCCAGGAGGCCGGCAGTGCACCATCTTCCCCTCCGGAACCAGGCAGCTATGCTCAAAGTGAGGACCAGAGCTCCCCAAAGTGAACCAAAGCCATTCTCAGTGCCAGCAAGGTCCCGAGCTCCTCGGAGGATGAAAACTGCCAAGTTCATCAGGAAAGCCAGCTCCCCACAGCCTCTCTCAGTTCCCAACAGCCCGCTTCTTCTCCTCCAGGTCTGCCTCTTATGCTGCTGGCAACAGTCCTCAGGTGGGCCTCCCACACCCAGCACCACTCACTCAGTTCAGCTGAGGGTTATAAGTTGACCACCAGTTATCAATCCACTGCACTGAGCAAATCAACAGGAAGCCAGGGTCCTCATTTTGTCAACATCCTCATCCTGTGCAAGAGGACACAGAGATGGTGATTGAGTAAGTGCTACACCTGCCCTATGGGGATAACCTGCTTCTAACCTACGAGAGGGCAACAGGCCTGCATCCCCCTTTTGCTCTTGTTGATTTTTCTGTCTTCCACTGCCATGAGCTCTACCATGCCATCCTGCCTTGGAGCCAAATGACTATGGACTGAAACCTCCACAAACCGTGAGTTAAATAAACATTTCATTCCTTAATTTTGGGCATTGAGTATTTTATCCCAGCGATCAGAGAAAAGTAGCCAAGACACAACTGGTTAAGTAAAAGTTTTGTGAGGTAGGGTTTCTAAAACACATTAATAACTGTATGTAGCAATTTTCAAATAAGTGAACCTAATATATCACAGCAAATTATTACTCCTAGTAGCCATATAAAACCAATGGTAGAACAAATATTGATATTGAGTTAAATTCTAGGCAGAATCTTTAATATCTAAGCAAGAAATGTTGGTAGAGGAAATCATCAACTAAAGGCCTCCCATACCCACAATCATGCTGGAATATTCATCCAAAGCAACATGTATGCACTTTGTGAGGAGATAGAAATTCATCAAAAGTTATGGGCCCATATCCACAGAGAGATAGCAACTAGGAGAATCCCGGAAAGATTGGTGATTAGACAGTTAAGTAAATTAGTTGAAACAATGTACTGTGCTGCTGAATGAGCAAGAGTTCAGGGGAGGAAGGCATCTTCCCCTCTTATGTGGCCACAAAAGGAAAAAATCTGTCATTCCCTTGTGAGCCCTGGCTTTGCTCTTAGACAAAGACCCAGCTCAAGTAGACAGCACATCTGAAGAAAAGATACAAGTATCATAACACACATCATTTCACTCCACATTTAGACAAAGTTGGATTCAGCAGTCATTTTATGACCTGTGACACCTTGTCTAGTAGAAAAAGAGGAAATAATCAATAAAGATTGAGTATTAAACTCTTGAGTGAGGGCTGGGGATTTAGCTCAGTGGCACAGCACCTGCCTGGCAAGTGCAAGGTCGTGAGTTTGATTCCCGGTACCAGAAAAAAAAAAACAAAAAATAAAATAAATAAATAAACTCGATTGATCAATGGATCTCTGAAGAAATCAGAGTAGAAATCAAAATTCTTAAAATCAAATGTGAATGAAAATACAATGTATCAGAATTTGTAGGACACAATAGAAGTTTTAACAGAGTTTAGAGCTATGATTGTCTACATTAGAAAAAAAGGGCCATTTAAAATAGCCTAATGATTCATCTCCAGACCCTGCAAAAATAAGAGTGATTCAAACACAAACTTAGTAGCAGGAAAGAAATTATAAAGATCAAGAAACCATAAAATTGAGACTAAGAGAAATACAAAGACTCAAAGAATTGAAGAGTTGTTTCTTTGAAAGAATAAATAATATTGATAAAATCAGCCAAACTCACCCACTGAGTCAGAAGCTGGAAAATAAAATTACAAATGAAAAATAATGAAATTATAACAGACACCACTGAAATCTTGAGGATTCCTGGAAACTGCTTTGAAAACTTATATCCAAATAAGTGGAAGAATCTAGAAGAAATAAATTCCTAGACATAGATGACTTACAAAAATTAAAGACAGAATATGTAAATATCCTGAACAGAACTATAACATGTAACGATCAATGCAGTAATAAAGATTATCAAACAAGAAAAGCTTAGGACCAAATGAGTTTACCACTGAATTTAACCAGAACTTTAGAGAATTTGTACCAATATTATTCACACTTTTCCATGTAATTGATAGAGAAAGGATATTTCCAAACTTATTCCATGAGGTCAGTATTATGTTGATACTAAAACTGGATAAGAACTCAAGAAATAAAAAGAAACATTATAGGTCAACATATTTGATAAACATCGATGTTAGAATAATGTGACAAAATATATTTTAAAACTACAAAATATATTAATGTGGATAATATGCAAAAGTGGATAATAGTAATATACATATATATAATGTAAATTTCAGTATGAGAGAAAAAGAAGAAATAAATAACAAAAATGAGACAGGAAAATGTGAAAACTGCTCTTTCCCTGTGTAATCAAATGAAAATCTTTGGATGAGATCTGATTTTTTTCTACATAATTTTTTATATTTTGCTAGTGGTTTTTCTTACTTTATCTATATGAGGAAATCTAGACATAGACAACCCCAAAATAAAACATTTCTAAGTGGCAGTAAACTCAATCTGCACCTTTTTCTCAATGCATATACTTTTTCAACTTTCCCACAACTGATACACGTCTCATAGCAGATGTGTTTTTCTGACTAAAATTCCTCCCCTTTATCCATTTTGCAATAGTCAGGGATGATTTTGTGTATTAAAAGAGGCTGTTTAGAGTCCCTGGAATGTGAGACATAATTGAAAGCGTAGTTAGGGCCATCCTCATGCCTTAAGGATAACCTGTGGGGAGAGTAAGCAATACATAATTCCTGAGATTTCGTGCTCCACGCATGGAAGTAACTAAAAATGAAATCCTTACAAGCAAGTAGCACAAAAAAGAAATGCTGAGGGGAGAAAGACATCCATTGTAATGTTTTGTTTTTCTCCGGTACCGGGAACCAAACTCACAACCTTGCACTTGCCAGGCAGGTGCTTTTGCCTCTGAGCTAAATCCCCAGCCCCATCCATTGTAATTTTATGTGTGGTCTTTATTTTTTTATTGACCAAAAACTTGTTAAAAACCTAGATTTGGATAAATATTTAAAATAAGATACTTCAGATAAAATTATAGAAATATAGAATGTATTTTAAAATTTCTAGAAATTTGAAGTAAACCTGGAATTCATATAAAGAAAGTTCAGTAGATTTTACTAAATAAACTTTTGTAAAATTACCAGAACACAGTTAAAAAAAAAAAAGTATAGTATCAGTGCAAACGTTTACTACATATGCAGCAAAAATTTCATGTCCAAACCAAATAAAAGTTCTGGCAGGTTACTGATACACAGTCCTTAAATTGGTGATATGAAGAAACAGTCATGAAAGATAATATCAGAATCAAGTGAAAATATATTTAAATTTTCTCTTACTCATTAATAAAGAAAGAAAAAAGGAAAATTAATGATCCTTTTCTTATAGTTAAGACTGACCAACCTAAAAATATGGTATTTTTTATGTCACAGTTTTGTCTATAAATTAACTTTTTTAAAATTAATTTAAATTATTTCACACATTTATACAAAGAGCATTGACTGTGGCATTCCTTAAGGTATGCATATAATAACCAGTGTAAGGAACACAAATGCTTAATAATAAATGAGTTTTAGATCAATTGCATTGTACTTACATTGGGAATTCTATACAGAGTTGAAAGAATTCAGCAGCTTTATATAAACTATTTAAAAATGTTTCAAATTTCCAATTTAAGCGAAAAAAATCAAGATTCAATACAGCCTACAGATTTCTGTGTTAAGTGCTTGTCAGAAAAAGTTATGATTTTATGTATAAGATGGACACAAAAATATTTTAAGAAAACAGTCTGTATTAGTAATTCTAGCTATTCCTAGAATAAAATATCATTTTATTTTTAACAATGGAAGTGTGATTTTGAAACTACTTAATTTTACTATTAGTAGAAATGAAGTTGACTTTATTCAAGGTTAAATCTTTTCAAAAATAGGAAGTTTACTTTTTTCAAAACACATCTATATTATTTTTATTAAGAAAATGCTTTCAGAATTACACATTTTCATACACATTCCAGCTTCATAATAAATCTAAACTTAATTAATAAAAATAAATACAAGAATTATAGGGAGGTAAAGGAAGAAAATTCTAATACACAATATGAAAACTGCAAAACAAATAAACCATAATGTGTACCAGCTTCCAGAAATAAAATTTCTTTAATTTCTATTTTAATATTTTATTTGCAGTGTAAGGTGTGCTGGGAAATTATATGAATTCCACAGATATCAGGATCTTTTCCAAAATTATGGAGATGTGTAGATGTATTTAAATATTTAAATACATATGAGTTATATATTGATATAAAATCCCTAAACTTAGTATTAATGCATTAATGACGAGCCAAGGACTTATTTTTGCATTGTATATTTTTTAATTTCTGCAAAATTATAATTAAATTTAATTTATCACAGATTAAGGTCTCTTTGTAGGGTAATGTTTTAGAAGATAATATGTCCTTTATATTTTCCTTAAATATATGTTTAGAATGTATGATCATTTAATAAATATTTGACCTTGAAAATCAACTCAAACATTTTTAAATTAAAAAATAAATAAAACTTTATTTTTCCTTGTTTAACACTAATATACATGTTCTCAAATCTTTACTTCCTATTTATGTACCTTATGGAATATCTTGATAATTTAATATTTTAAAACTAATTTTGAAAAGAATAAAAGAACCCTAAATTGAACTGCTAGTTATAAAAAATGATTTTAACTGGCCTAAATCAGTGGGACTCAAATTGTATTTTCAACAAATGTCCTTTTGTGAATTTCTTGAATATTGATATATCTGAACTCATTGGATGATTGACACGATAGCATTCTGGCACAATATTTAAGGAATAAAAATAATATTCGCTGAAAGTACCCTTAAAACAGCATACAAACAAAAATTTCAGTGATGATGTAAGACATTCTGTTATAAAGTAAGGTTGTATTATACATTAAAAAAATGGAAAAATGGACAAAGTTAAAGATATAGGTGCAAGGACTACTTCTGTGTCAAAATGGGATTTAGATGCATGGTAGATACATTTTGCTCCACAATGTTGTTTAATATCACACTTAGAGATACACATCCTTATGTTGATTCAAATGCTAGCTGAAAAGATAATGTGGAAAACATTATACAAAAATTTGAGGAATTTTTTGTTCAATTCTCATTTTAGAGAAATATAAATGTCAGAGAAATGTGCTAACCAATAGCATAAAAATATAATGAATTACAAATTTCTGTAGAAAAATACCTTCGTTTTTTTCAAAGAACAAACTACAAGACAAAATAGCGAAGTACAAACACTGTGTATATGTACTTATATGCACATGTAGGGTCATGCTATTCAACTACAGAAGGTTTAATTGATTGGATTTTAATTCAAATAAACAGAGAGAAAATCATGGGATTTGTAAGATAACTGGGGAAATATGAACAGAAAGTAAATATTTTATAGAATGAATTACTTTAAGAATGAGGATAATAATGGCATTATGAAGAATGCTTTTAAAAGGAATTTTATCTTCTAGAGATATGTATTAAAATTTTCATACAAGAAAAGACAGTCTCCAGAAGTATGACGATATAGATAATATACATTTAGACATTAGTTAGTAATTACTGAATGATTTTTATGAGGAATAATATTAGTTCATTTTTCATTCCTTTGAATATTTTATAAAATATTTAAAGCTGTTTTACATCTTTTTAAACATATTTTAATGTGCAAGTTTATTTTAATATTTACATTTTGAATTAGTAGTTTTAATATTATTGTTAAAAAGATTTATGTTATAAATTATGTTGTATATTTATTAGTAAATGAAATTTTCTTATCCCCTTCAAATATGTAACTAAAGTATTTTATCTGGTAAATTCACTAGCTTGCTACAAATTGCATTGTATTATCCACTATTTTTTATACTGGGACTGCTGTTTTGATTGAAGGTTTCATAAATATTAACATACAAAACTAAATGGAGATTCAAAAAGGAACAATTTACTGACTTTACCTTCCAAAAGTTCTGCATCTAAAATTGTATACTTTTTACCCGTAAAATGCAATGTGTTGTATATTTAAAGTGATATTTACAAGGTTATCAATTCCAATATTAATGACTAAGAATCTAAATTAAATACCTATATTCAGATACAAGGAAAATAAATTGTACACAAATGATAAAGTAAGTAAAAAGGCTCTGAGTTCAAAATAAGATTGAACTATTTGAAGAAATGAAATAAATTCATTTGTTCAGAATTAGAATAAGCAAAGGGAAAGAAAGCTGAAGTTTTATAGAAGAAACTATATTGTGAGTCACAGTAGGAACTAATCAAATATGAGGACCTGTTGGGCAATGGAGAGACCTACTCTGGAATTTGGTAAGAAATAAAAGTTTAGAAGTTTCAAGGAAGGAAGAGAAAATAGGGAAATCAATAAAACAAAGTACAAGATCGCTAGGTTATGTCAAGAAAAAACATTATTTGTCCAGGTATGAAAACGGGTCAGAGAGATAATATCTGGAGTCCGCAAAAAATGTATACAACAAGAAAAGAAAAACTCATATAAATATGTCAATACTAAATTTATTGAGATGTCATGAGTTGGCAGAAGTAGGGGTAAGAGGCAAGAGTCCTAGCTGCTCCAGTGATGGTGACATCTGGCAGAGGGAACTTTGGAAGGCAGAGAGCTCTGTTTCATTGTCTACAAAGAAAGTCACTGATTTGCCCCTGACTTTTGCTTTGAGCACAGGCTCTTGAGGGCTTAATTTGACAGGGCTCAGTCTGTCCTATCTATTCAGGCACAACATGGTGCTCCTCATTTGTCAAGACTGACAGTCCAGTTTTTCCACAGTCAAAATGAGGAACTCAGAAGGAATTGTTGATAGTCATCTTGAGGGGGCATGAGATGCCACCATCTGACCAGGATAGGTATAGCCATGAAGAAGAAGGGAGGGCCCCTATGGCCAAATGACTATCTGGAACCAGTTCAGTTGGCTAGCAGCAGATGAGTCAGGTGAGGGGAGTAAAGCTATAGCTGTTGGCAGCAACTGTGGTAGCCAACTACGGTGTCAAGACAGAATTCTCAGGAAGAATGGGCTTCTTTTTCCTTTTTTTTCTTTGAGATGTGGGGAACAGTTTGATTTCACTTTTAACTCCTTAAATCCCCTTTTCCTGCAGTCAGGAAACTAATTAACTAATTAGTTCCCATTCTATCTCCCTATGGAGTATGTCAAGTAGCCTGAATGATTATGCAACAGACAAATGGTGAGTACCCCTCAGAGAGAGACCATTCAGATGCCAGCCTGGCCAAAGCCCTCTCAGAGACTTAGATGCAACTTAGCTAAGGAGGATGTGAGGCCTATATTATGCCACATGTCAATCACCACAGAACCACAAGTGAGGGACCAATCAGCAGCCATGGCCAGCGTTTCGTAGTCTTGGTGCACAGACAGAGCTGTCTCTCACTCACACAATCATTGAGCAGGAACTCAGAGGTTAAATATTTCAATCACCCTTCCCTTCAGGGTGGCCATAACTAACAAAAATTGATCAAGCTCTTCTTTTGCTCAAACTAAGCAGAAGTGACAGACTGACTACCTGGAGTGCCCCAGGGGCCTTATAATCAGGCAGGTAGGCAGATAGACTGACAGACAAGAAGATTGCGTCCTCCTTCCTTTGGGGTCCAATGTGAGCCAGTCGAGTGTAGGGCCAAGAATCATCTTCCAGTCCTCTGAGGGACTCAAGAAATCTTGAGGATGTGCCTTCCTGCCAAGACCTGGAGAAGTCTTTGCTCCATCCTTGAGGGACACGACCAGTGACAAAAGAGGTAAACAAAGTCAGTCTTTCTGGCTGATATACCAGATGCAATGGCAAGCGGAAACACCAAACTAACACCCAGGATTTGGAGGCACATTTACTTACATTAACAGGCACTGATTGGCATCATTCTCAAACTGTCAAGCCCTAATCTCTGGTGGTCTAGGATTTTTATGATATAAGCAAGCAGGAAGTACAGAGACAGAATGGCGTGTCAATTGGGGATTGGTTTATACACGCGCATTTTAGTGACCATCTATGCATCACAGTGACCAGCCATTTTTAAGAGACAGGAGCAGCAAGAACTGGAACATGAATGATTACCTAGGCAACTCACAAACTAAAGTATACTGGTCGGGGGGGCACATTCTGCTACACCAAGTGACTGATAGAAAAAATAGATGAAAATTTTAAAAGAAAAAAGAAGCCTTAAACAAGACAGTGGTGAAATAACACTTTTCTCTAAAGTTGAGGAAAAGCACACGAACGTCAGCTTTTAGTAATCCTAGTTAATATAAGACAAGGAGTCCTAGAGAGGGTAATAAGGCAAAAAAAAAAAAAAAAAAAAAAAAAAAAAAAAGAAAGAAAGAAATAAGAGTTATACAAATTAGAAAATAAGCAAAAATTTGCTCCTAGAAGCAGATGACATGACTACCCACTCAGATAACCTCCAGAGGAAAAAAATCATCTACAATTAATAAGGGAGTTTGGTAGGGCTTTTTGTAAGATAAGGTATCATTGCAAATATCAGTCTATTTCTTTCTTTCTTTTTTTTTTTTTAAGTCTTTTTGAGACAAGGTCTCATTACGCAGTTCAGGCTGGCCTTGAACTTACTTTGTAGCCAGATTGGTGTCAAACTTGCAAAGATCCTCCTGCCTCAACTTCCCCAGTGCTGGGATTACAGGCATATGCTGCCATACCTGGTTTATCAGTCTATTTCTGTACATAAGTATTAACTAACTAAAATTTTAAAAACAGTATCACTTAGAATCACAGCAAAATAAGTAGGTATAAATATAACAAAATACATATATAACTTGTATTGCAAAAAGTTTAAATTATCATAAAAATTAAACCTTAACCCATTCCAAGGAAATATTATGTTCATGGTTTAGAAGACTCAACATAATAAACTTGTCAACTTTCCCTGAATATAATTCTCATCAAAATTTCAGGCAGATATCTGTAAACATTGATATATTTCTAAAATTTATATAAAAATGGCTTCTGAACTTTTAAAGTAATTTGAAAAATAATAATGAGTAGAAAATACATGCAGTCTAATTTGTATGGGAATTAAAACTATATGCAAAGATATACAGTTCAGAGAAAAAAGAAACCAGAGGTAGACTCACATTAATATGATCAACAGGGGGCTGGGGATTTAGCTCAGC
>NW_004955403.1:29165694-29168694 GCF_000276665.1 Chinchilla lanigera | reverse complement strand
AAAAAAAAAAAAAAAAAAATATGATCAACAGATTTTTGATAAGGCAATAGTAGCTTAATGTCAAAAGGCCAAGCTTTGGACAAATGGCATTGAAATAATAAGATAGTTATACACTAAAAAGAGAAAAAATAAATTCAACACAGACATCACACTTACCATTAAAAAAAAATAGCTAAAATTAATTTAAATGTAAAACAAAAAAACATGTAATAAGGAGAATATCTTTGTGATCTTGAGTTAGATAAAAGGCTGAAACATCACAACAAAGCAATTCATAAAACACAACTGTAAATTCTAAGCAAGTACATGAAATCATGTTCAAACTCATTCATTAGCCATTATAGAAATGCAAGTTAAAACCAAGGTGAGATGTCACCAATTGTATCTTGAGAGCTTGTCTGGATGTTCTGGCAGGGGAGCACAGATACTCGTATACCCTTGTCAGGAAAAATCCTCTCCCAAGCTCACAGCTTTGGGAGGTACCCATGGAGCATTGGTGGAGGAAGGAGACTTCCACCCAGCCAGCCACATCAGCCCAATCAACTCTGGAAATCAATGCAGTGACAAATGTTGCAATCAGATCGCCCTCCCATCCCAAACATATCTTCAAAAGACTAAAATAACAACTATAATAAATGCTGACAGTGAGGATGGGCATCAATCAACTTCTTTTTAAGGTTGATATTGGAAATCCAAAGGGGGCAATCATTTTATTATCTTTCCATTGTAATTTTTTTATTTTAAAGAGAATAGTAAAAAGAAAATAGCAAAATACAAATAAAGCAAGGACATTAAAAATGATACACAGTTTCAAACCAAATGATAGGGATTAACAGTGGTTATTATATTACACATTGTTATCTTCAACTAAGTTGCTCAGATTACCAGATGTAAAAACCGTTAAGGGGAAAAAGAAAATAATAATTTAAAACAACATTAGTGTAGAAAGATGGCTGGCATAACTGTACAGCTGATGTCTGGTGGTTTATTGAGGGGAACAGTTAATGCTTAAGTTTTTTGTACATATTTTGACCAGTTTTGCATGCTTATATCTGGTAATCTGAGCAATTTATGTGAAGACAACAACATGCAATATAACAACCTTTGGTGAATTATATTGTAATTTTTTACAGAAAATTTAGAAGTTGCATAATCACATCAGTGTTCCATAATCAGAGAACTAATTTAGTGCTCCATAATCAGAGTCCTGCCAATCAGCAAAGTTCCCCCAATCACTGATGTCCCGTATTTTGACTGCAACTTCAGAACACTGAGGGAGATTGAATCACTGAAAACATAACTCTATCCCCGTCCCCTCTCCCTTCTGTAGCAGTTGAGCTGATTATACTTCATCAGAATCTTATAATCATATGCTTGGTCTTTCTATTTCACAGGACCTTGCCCATATTGTTAGCATAGACTCTGTAAGGGCTCAACCAATTTCATCTGTGTTGAAATTATTTTTTGACTGACTGTTCTCATCAGATGACTAAAGTTAGGCTGATTGTCCTTCAAAAGGTCTGAGGTTATTGAAAAAATTTACTTCCTGTGTTCATAAATTTGAGGTCATTGTTTTCTCCTTGACTTAAGAAGAAGCACACTCTCAGCACCTAGTGGTCACTCTTGGATGCTTGTCCCATGGCCCACTCAACCACCTCTTTTGTTTCTTGAATTCTATCAGAAAAATCTCTGTTTATTTTATTTTATATTGTAATTTATTTTGCTGTCCTGAGGTTGAACCCAAGGCACGCTGAGGTATACCCTCAGCCCTTCAGTTGTGTTTAGTTGTGATTTTATTTGTTTTTTATTACTTTTTTTTTTTTTTTTTGAGATTGGGTCCCCATTAGTTACCCAGGCTGACATGGAACTTGAAATCCTCTTGTCTCAGCCTCCCAAACAGCTAAGGTTACAGACATAAGCCACTTTTCTGCTTTAAATCTGTCTAATAAGCTATTTTGACTATGTTGGGTCCATTTAAGATAAACACTCATTTCATTATTCCAAATTCAATTGATTAGAGACTTTAATTACCTCTGCAAATTTCTTTGGCCTTATTGTAGCAATGGTTTCCCATCATATTCACAGGATTTTCTGACACCCAAAGAAAAGAGTTTGTGGAGGCCATGTAGAGTTTGTAGGCATCTTGGAGTTATTCTACTCATCACTTCTTTGTAAACAATTTGTTCATTTCTTATAAAATTATATATAGCAATTGTACTCCTGGCCCTGTATCCTGGAGGAGTTAAAACATGTTTATATATAATCCTACACATGAGTGTTCATCCCAGCTTTGTTTACAGTAACTTCTAACAAGAATTTGAAACTACCTAAATGTTCATTTTTAATCAATTTACTAATGGGGAAACATCTATAGAGACTAGAAATAGCAAAAAATATGTAAATGTCTAAAACTTTAAGCCTCATAAACACAACAAGGAAGTGGAAAAAGTAGAGCTGTAGTGTTATGGCTTGGGTATAGCTGTCCTATAAAAGCCTAATGTGGTCATGAGCTGCCCTTTTCCGAGGTAGCTGGATCTAGGGTGTGTGATGCTGGGATTCGGTGTATGGTGCTGGTGCTAGAGACTGAGCTGTCTAGGGTTAAATTGCTGAACACAGGGACCTTCGGCTGTGTTGGAAAAGAGCATATGCATAGTGCTCTAAAGTCAAGATACCACAGCTGAGGCAGCCAAAGACATAGGCAGCTGACACTCCCCTATTCCAGAGCAATAAAGCTGCCAAACTTAGAGATAAGAATATTCTCCTAACTGGCAAAATTTAGTACTTAGAGAGGTCTTGATCTGACTCCCAAGGTCCTGCAAAGTTCCTGCACTTGCCTCAGTATCCTCTTCCTTTTTTGAAAACCAAATAAGTATGAGCTGTTCAACGAGCTCTTTGTCTCTTTGTCTTTACTCCAGAGGGAGAAAGTGAGAGACAGAGTGTGTGTGTGTGTGTGTGTGTGTGAGAGAGAGAGAGAGAGAGAGAGAGAGAGAGAGAGAGAGA
>NW_004955403.1:29106312-29165594 GCF_000276665.1 Chinchilla lanigera | reverse complement strand
TTTTTTTGGTTTTTCTCCGGTACCGGGAACCGAACTCACGACCTTGCGCTTGCCAGGCAGGCGCTTTGCCGCTGAGCTAAATCCCCAGCCCCGAGAGAGAGATTCTTGGATGCTCCAAAATCCTTCTACTGGTTAAACAATTCACCATCCACTTGTTTAGGAGATTAGGGCTAGGTCAACACTCTTATAGCTGGGATTAAGTCTGATGTGTGATTGCTAAATTAGTCCACTGATTGGATTGGCATAGCTCTGAGTGTGAATAATTTGAAGTCCCACACTCAATTTGGGTAGCATCACCCAAAGCGCAGGTAGCCTGGAAGGACTGAAAGGGAGAGACAGACTACTGCCTCTCCACTTGCTGCTTACAACCTGCTTTGCTGCAGTCTGCCTGCCACAAGCTGTTTCTCCTTTGCCATGCCACCTTGCCTTGGAACCAGCCAACTGCAAACTGAAATCTCTACTAACTGTGAGCTACAATAAAACTTTTCTTTTTAAACTTTGTGTGTGTGTTTTTTTTTATTATTGGGTACTTTCTTCTAAAAGTATCTTGCCAAATGTATTTACTGGGCTTTGGGCTGTTGGTCTCTCCTTTGGAAGCTATTGTCCTGGTTCTTCTTCTCATCTGGAACAACAAATTAAATGAAACAAGCAAAGAAGCAGTGACAGAGTTTATTTGAAAAAGGAAAAGTGAAGAGTTAGAGTGAAACTGACTCTGCACATCGAGTGTGGGGTGAGTAAAAGAGGAGAAAGCAAGACATAAGAGCATGCTGGCAAAAGCAGGGTGAGCTGTCACGAGGAAAGCCATGATAGCAAACAGTTCTCACTTTCTGTGTCCATTTATATTGTCCAAATCTCTAGAAAACCCATGAGAACATTTACATCCAGGTCCTAAGTAGTGGTGCTGCAATCCCAGTCCCCAGACTGAAGTCCAAAGTTCATGTGCAGGGGTTTGGAAACTGTTCTGTGCATGTGTTCTGGGATCTTGTAACCAAGAGGCCAGGCCTACTTTCCCAACCACCTTTGCCACTCCTTAATCTCCTCTGTCATTTTTTAACCATAAACAAGAAAAGTAACTAAGGTATATAATATTTAACAAAAAACTTTTTACAAACGCAAGCATTTTAACTTCAGAAAACAAGAGGAAATGATGCAAAAAGAAGGTAAATCTATGTTTATAGGTAAAATGATGTAATGTTATGAAAACCACATGTGACTATTGATTATAATGTATCAACGAATTGAGTGAGAACTGGCTAGCAGATCTGTAAGTTCTGTGTGTCTACAGATGAATAACATGCAAGCCAGAAATGGAGTGGGGGAGCCCCCAAGACACGTTTCTTTTTTTTCATAAGGGTTCCCATCTTCACCATTGCCTTTGGATATAGGTCAAGTATTCAGTGTCCAGCACAGGCTGCTTGGCTTTCTGACAGATACTTGCTCTGGTGCCACTGCATGGAGCTTCCAGGCTTTGACCTTTAACTGCTAATGGATTCTTCATCTCTCCAGCACACATATATGTATATGGCCATTGGAACTCTTCCCCTTCTGGTCCTGAAAAGCCTACCTAATTCATCCCTTGTAGAGTCACGACTATTTTATATTGACTTTGTTCCTTGGAAGAACCTTAGCAAAAATACTACATCCCATAATTAGTAGAATTCCATGCGATATTCTTGTATAAGATACAAGAAAAGTAAACATAAAAGGTATAAAATTGTAACTTTTGACTAATAACTCAGTGAAAGTACATTTTCTTTCCATGCAATAAAATCTAAAATTGACAATGATATAAAAATATGCCAGGCGTGGTGGCACATACCTGTAATCACAGCACTCAGGAGGCTGAGGCAATAGGATTCTTGTGAGTTTGAGACCAGCCTGAGCTACAAAGTGAGCTCAAGCCCAGCCTGAACTGCATAGCAAGACCCTGTCTCAAAAAACAAAAAAGATATAAAAATATCTAAGCCTTTTAAAAAGATTTTTAAACAAATAAAAGTAAGTTATCTAGTACCTACAAAATAACAATTTCCCATATAATTAATTGTAGCTAAATAAGCTATTGTTTATTATTGCATCAGCTGATTAGCTACAAGTTGCATTTTCAACATTAATCGATAACAAAAATCTTGACATTTTCAGCAATATCTAAAAGTTAATGAGTCACTTATATAAATCATATACAAGGGGCTGGGGATTTAGCTCAGTGGCAAAAGCGCCTGCCTGGCAAGCGCGAGGTCGTGAGTTCGGTTCCCGATACCGGAGAAAAACAAAAAACAAACAAACAAAAAATAAATCATATACATTCTAATAAAATAAATGTCCCCAAAATGTTTAAAATTTATGAAAATATGAGGCCGAGATAACAGATAAAAAGAAGAAAATAAAGAAGAATATTAAAATATGCAAGAGCAGAAACAACAGGAAGTTGCCATGCTTTTGTTTTCTTTGCTGTATATATGCTTAGAAGACATAATACTTGACCATGTCTAGATGATGCTTCCATTTCAACAAGCTTAGTATTTGCATCTTTAAAATGTTTCCCCAGTCACTTTACTTTAATTAAAATTATTTGCTATGTACCAGTTCCCTGGACAGAGCTCTTTATATAACTTAAAGCCTTACATTAATATCTTGGTGCTTTCCCTAATGAGTCACCTTCAAAACTAAATCAGTGTAGTAAAGAAAAATAAAATGAACTAGAAATTAAAGAAAATGCTTCAGCAGGTATGTTCACTCATGAGCTCTCATGATTAACATTATTTTCATTTAACTGGAATAAAAATAATTTAGTACTGAAGTACATAAATAGGTTGTTTTTAATATTATATTCCTTAGTCCAGCAGTGTAATTGGCTGCCTGTTGTGCCAAAGAAATTTCCCAGGAAGATCAAGTGTCTCTGCTGATATTCAACTACAGAACTGAAATGCCAGTATATATATTCTCATAGCGCTTTTTTATAACTATACTTATATAATAGGAGGTCAATGCGAGAAAAAAATGGCAAAGCAGGGGTCAATATAATGATGTGAGTTTCACAAGGTCTTCATTCCTTTCTGGCAACCAACTAGGCAACTTCAGGAGGTATCACTTTTATATCTCCAGGATACTGTTTAGTACACTAAAGAGCAACTTAATTACAATACTGCATCCCAGGAATAGAAATGTGATTAATATCAAAGCATCATCGGATGATTACACTATTTCTTTTTCCTTAGTTCTCACATATTAAAGCACTAACTTTAATGAAACCCTGGTGAGCATAAAGTGTTAAAGAAGCACCTAACTGCCCTCCCCCAAACCATTTTTAACAAAACAGGGGAAGAACTGAGTTTGATATTGGAACACTATTGGAAAAGTGGTAAACATAGCAGATCAAAAACTCTTGTGTGTTAATCACAAATTTTCTATCCTAGCTTATAATGGTGCTGATAATAGTTTCATATACAGCTCCAAAGATTTTCAGGAAGACAGAAATGTTCAAATAAGTAGAAAAAGCATAGGAAATATATTCTGCAATTAATATATCTTCCACCAAATGGCTGAGCAACAAGCAAGAGACTCAAAGTTAATGGTGGAGAAATCAGTCAATAATTATTTCTATTTAGACTCCAGACCAATTAAATCATTTTAATAAAAACATATAATAGGGGAAAAGGGGAATTTGATTAAGCTACAGGAAGATAACTTCGCTGCTAAATGTGAAACTGCTGATGCAGTTAACCAAAGAAACTTTACCCCTATTCTTTCCCAAACAGAGAGTTTCCAGGGTAGGCACAATAATTTGCAGGACAATAGGAATCAGTACCTCTTTATGTGCTTACTGTTAGCTAAAGAAATCAGAACAAGAACGTGAAACTAATTAATGTAAAGTGAATCTACAATACCTTTAGAAAGTGTCTGGCACATGTAAAATCATTAAACAAACCACAGTGGGCTGTATCCTCCGAGACCAAAGACAGCTTCCAGAAAGCCTGGCAGGCTTTACATCTTGGCTAGTGGCCAAGGGACCTAACACAAAAATGAGACAGGCTTGATACTGATTTGCTTTTCTGCAAGGACAGGGAAACTAATTCAGTGAAACATGTAGCGATCCTCTGGAAAACAGGTACTGGGTAGAGATAATATGTCTTTTGAAGACCAAAGTTATACAAATAAAATAAAAAGTATCACTAACTATGTCATTCCCCAGTCATATAGGGAAGAAAAGGAATGATAGAATTAATGGAAAGAAGGAAGCAATGAAGTAAAGTGTAAGGAAGGAAGAAGGAAGGTTAAACATTGTAATCATGCATAAACATATTTCAAATCAGAAATATTTCCTGACACATACCAAGTACTGTGTCCATCTCTTTATGTTTAATTCTCACAGTGCTTTGTGAACTATAATATTTTATTGTCTGACAAATAGGGAGACTGAGTTGTAGAGCATTTACCTATAGTTTTATACAGAAATTTACCTTAGTAAATTTTGATAGCCTTCATATCTGGCTATGCTCACATCTGTATCTAAAAATGTTCTTGGCTCTTCCTGTCATCATTCTCTCTTCCTCTTTTTGACATTTCTGATGACACCATTTCTTTCAAGTCTTTCAAGTCTTTCCTGTAAACACTTGTGCTGTAGCCCATACTATTATATTCAGGGAAATGTTCTGTTAATTTTTCCATACCATTTCTTGCTTGACTTTTTTTTCCTAGGTAATTTTATGGTGTAGTCAATCATTCAATCACATTCATGATTTCTATGAAATTCTCTTTCTTCCAGGATAAATTGTCCCTTGGACCGTAATATTCCATTGATTTTACAGTCATCAATCCTTTCTCTTATAACCAGAATACTAGACTATACCATGGCAAATCACATACCTCTATGAATGGATGTCACTAAGGACTCAGGAACTCTGACATCAGTAATTTTTTTCACAACTACCCCCTTTCTGGACCACTTTGTAAAGTATTTGATGGCATCAAAGTATTTGATGACATTTTCTACTTCTCTCCCACTTGAACAAGTCATCAAGGATACACAATGATTGTAACTGCACTTGAAAAATTTTTACTTGTCTGCTACTTCAGGGAAAGATATGCTTTGTTTCAGATTTCTTGCTTTGCTTTTTTGCTTTTAAGTCTAATCCAAATTTTCACGTGATTCGGGGCCCTCTGAAGTCTGTTTCATTTTGAAGATCTTACTTTTTCAACAGTTCAAAACACAATTATATGGAGCTTATAAACATTTAGAATTCTGCGGGAAAGGAGAAAATTTGTAATATGTATCCAAACATAACAAAACATCGGATAGTTTCCATGTACTGAATATGTAAATAGAGAGTGTAATTTTGAAAAAGTACTTTGTAAAGAAGAAAATGAGGTCACGGTCTAAGTTCGTGTAACTCATATCATTTGCTATAAATGTAAATATTTTCTATAGATTGAATTGAAGAATATCAGTTACAAATATTATACTTTTTATTTTAAAAACACAGATTTATCACACAGTAATATTTCCAAATTATGGTATCATACAATCCATTGCACCTTTACTTTTGTTTTCTTTGAAAGAAACAACATAATCTATGCTGCACTGAATTTTTATAAAAGGAGTAAGTTACCAGAGTTTGCTGATGTATTTTAAATATTTCATTTAAAAGAGGGCAAGTTTTATGAAATCAACCTTTTCCTGGTGATATCAAGGAAAATTAAATGGTATTATTCAAAAATTACTAAAAAAATAACAGGTTTTTGTACCATTCTACTTTATTCTTCCCTAAATTCAACTGTAATCAATTCTTGTGTTTGTGTCATTTAAAGTTTGACAAAGCTTCAACAGTTTCTCATGAAATGATTTAAAATACTTGTCCTAATATTAAACACTTTCTACTGCACATAAGTATATTTTTCTTAATGAGAGCTAATCGCAATATGTTCAATAAATGGCTCATTCTATCTCTGTCATACTCTCCATGAGAAGTAAAGAATTACCTATTAATTCAGCAAATACCATAAGAGAGAAGGATTTGTGGAATAGTACTTTATGTTTGGCTTATTGCAATATTTATAACCAAATATTAAGAACCTATGGGTTTAATTTTGAATTCTAATTTAACGATTAAAAAATCAGACATGAAATTTCCAATCGTTTCCAGTTAACAAAAAGAAAATAGTGTATTATTTGAAAAATGAGGAACAGGTAAAATTGTGACTATTATGCCACGTATGAAGTTGTATGAAAATGAAGCAAATCATTTTTAACTTTTAGATTTGATACTATACAAAGAAATTACATGAGCATACTATAGCTTTAACAAATAATTGTTCAACGTTTTAAGCAATTCTCAACTCTACAAAACTGTTTAATATGTATTTTATTTTAAAGTTAAATTATTGATTCATTAGTTGCCCATAAACCACATCTTCTAGCCTAAGTGTTATTTTAAAAGGATTTAAACAGACTTCTGATCAAATTTGCTCAGGTAACCTTCAATAGTTTAAGCAGGTTAATTTTTAATGTCATTTATATTTGAAAGGTGCTCAAAATATTATACTACTAAATATTTAATAACAGCATTACAAAAAAATTTAAGTAATTCCAGCCCAAACCCTAGAGGCAAAAGGTTCACTACTTCTTGATTTTGAAACACTAAAGAAGTCCATTGAGATTTATACATTTTTTTCATAATTTAATAACGTGGTGTAAGTTGTTGCTAGCTTTGCAAAAATATAGTGGAATAGCACAGATGTGACGGTTAATTAAAAAGTCTCTTGTGAGTGCAAATGGGTTCCTGGGTGATGTTTTGAGCAAGATTATGTCATTTAGAAAAAAGTTCTGCGTACACAAAATCTTGAACTTGTAAACATTATGTGCCTAAGAGACCAGTATTTTTTTAAATTCCTAACCACCTTGCCAAGTGAAAAGGACTGGAAGTAGCTTGCTCATAGCCTTACTGTTCTTGTATTTTCCTTACATGAACCATATTGTTGCCAGTGCCAAGGTTTATACTGACTTTTTGAAAATATGGTTTTATAAATTTAAAATGTGGTGTTAACCATATAGGTAACAGATGCATTAGTAATTGCATATCAGTTTTCTTATACTTAAAATGCAGGAAATTATTCAAAACACTGTTTTATATATAATCAATTGCACCTAAAATAAATATAAATATAAAAATATAAGTAAATTTCTTAAATATAAGAATAAATTAACATACTATTCCAAACCATTAGAAAATTCTGCAGACTGAAATATTGTCAATTTACTGTTGAGTGGTATTTTACAGAGGATATATCACAAATGATTTTTCTAAGATTATTGTATTTTCCCAGATATTGTGTTTATATCATGGTGAACATTACTAGAAAAATCTACATTAAAGAAAATATGTCAATATAAACCCATGGGAGGATAGATGGTTTTTGATATTAGGTACATAAAATTTAATACTATCTAGGGGCTGGGGATTTAGCTCAGCAGCACAGTGCCTCCCTGGAAAGCTCAAGGTCATGAGTTTAATTCCCGGTACTGGAAAACAAACAAACAAACAAAATTAATACTATCTGCTACAGCATCAGAAATTTTGTAATTTCTTGTTTTAAACACATTTTCCCATTATATAAAATTTTGCTGGGAATAAATTATTCAATTTATCAAACTACTTAACTCATAATGAAAATAAATAATAGTGACTCCTTTCTCTTATAAATATATGAACAGATTCTCATATGCATACATAATAACACACATAGACAGCCACACATACTCAAGTACATGTAGTGCGAATGCTTGCTTATATGAAGGTGTACATATTTTAAAATACACATATACCAGTATAAGAACAAGTTGAAAAAGAATATATATTTATAAACTTTATCACTGACGTTTATGTTAGCAGATTCCAAAATTTAATCACTTCACTAAGAAGATGTTTTATTTTTCCTATCTTGGAAATGCCTCAGCCAAATTTCAGTGTATATTCCTTATACTGTACTACGTAGTGTTTCTGTATGTTTCTTTCTTTATATTTATTTTCCTGTTCTTAAATTTCATATGCCCCTGAGGTGAAATATATTTTTCTTTTGTATTAGAGATTGGACATAGGACCTTCTTATTTTCAGACTGTTTTGTTTTGTATGTGTGTGTGTGTGTGTGTGTGTGTGTGTGTGTGTGTGTGTGTTAGGCTCTTTTTAAGTCACTAAGTTGCCCAGTGTGAGCTTGAACTTGCAGTCCTCCTGCCTGAGGCTTCAGACATTCTGGGACTGCAGGTATGTACAACAATACTCAGCAGATAATTTAAAAACAAGTCTTCTTTTCCAATAATGCTTACATTTTTCTTTGTTGCAAATGTCCTGCAGTGTGACTAGTACATACAGTATTTAGCAATGCTTTTATATGAACTTTCACTGGTGTTATTTGATTTTGGAATATCTCAGCCATCCTATGCTTCAGTAATGTCTAGTCTCATTGTCTTTCCTTCTCGGAATCATCAAAAGGAAGACCATTAAATGAGTGGGGACATAAACTCCATTTCCTTGAATGAAGACTATATACATTGTTTGGACTTCTGCACTGGCAATTTCTTTCCTCTCTGCTATTTATTTATTTCTATCTGTATGGATTCACACATTTATTTTATACCTTAGATCATAATCCAATAATACTCTTTACAGATTTGTTGTACTTCTCATGATGACTTTCCCCCAAGGAGTACAGTGTGGAAATGTATAAAAACAAGTAATTTTATAGTGGGAATATCTAACAAACATGACTTCTGACAGATGATCAGAGTCCACACCAAAACTAATAGCCATGTTGATAGGCTCTATCTTTGATAAGATGTGACGGAAATGGTAATTTACCTCTATGGCCCTCTTCCTTAAATTCAAAAGCAAGGTCTACTCATGGGAAGACATAGATATTCTAATAATAGGCATTCTAATAATTACAATAATAGATATCCTATAAAATAGGAGGAGTTCTCAATAGCAGTGAGGTCATGAAAAACAAGGAAATTCTATGAAACTGTCAGACAAGAAGAGACTAAAGACACAGAACACTAAATATAATACACTAGGGTACCCTGAAATAGAAAAAAAAAATCTAAGGAACAATTAATGCAATCTAAATTAGTAATAATGTATCAATATTGCTTCATCAGTAATACCAAATGTATTATATTAATATGAAATGATAACAGAAAAACCTTGGTCATTAGGATTATATGGCAATTCACTTTCTGTGTGTTCACCGCATTCTGAAATCCTGAAACTGCCATACCAAATAATTTATGTTTAATAAAGGCATAGGGGCATGGGGAAACAGTTAGCTCTACTACATAATGTTTATTTCCACCTCACTACTCCAATCAAAAAGGTTTGAAAGAGACTGAAATGAGAGTCCTTTTGGGCAAGACACACATTGAGGCAAGTCATGGTTTGTTCTGTCCCCCTGAGTAAGTTTGTGTTGGGCTAAAAAATTCAGGTACAATTAGGAATCAGTCACAGTTTAATTCTTTGACCCGGATTTAAACCTTGGAAGTCAGCGATGTGTCTTCCTAGCATGACAGGAAATAATAGCCTGAAAATTGGAAGATCTTGGATTTTTGCCCTAGGTATTCCTCAAATCCACCAACTTTGATTGTGCCTCTAAAGGATGTAAACGAAGGCACTGAAAATACCATTTTTTTGTCATTTCCCAAAACTATCTCCACTTCATCTATTTAAAAATTGAAAAAGATGGCTGCAGTCCTGAAGATCTGAATGCTTTAATTCTGCTGAGCAACTAACTTATTGGGATGTTAAAGTCATCTCTGCTTGCATTTAATTATAAAAAAATTCATGAAGAATGAAATAAGAAACTTCTGCTAGGAGGGAATCAGTAAGCCATGATTTAATATCTGAAACTTGCATTAAAGAGAGCCCAGGATCTAGCTTTCATTTTCTCCCTTGTTCTCTTCATTGCTTAGTTTTTTTGACTTTGGCTCAGTAAATTTGGAGGAAATTAAAGTATAAATACAGTTTAGTTGTTCACTTATGATTTAGCAGTATGTAAAATATTCTTTAAATTTGTAATATACTCAAATTTTCATTTCATTTATTGAAACTATTTTGCTATCATATTGTTTAATAATATAAATTTTAAAGCAATTTCATTTTGACACCTTGACTCCATATCAAAAGTCTTAGTATTTAAATGTGAAGATTTTTTTTTTAGAAAGTGATTTTTTTGGTGGCTTTCAACTTTCTTTAATTTTTTTTATATTTATTTACAGTTACTCAGGATTGGTACTATATTGCACAGAGAGGTCTCATTCATGAACTCAGTCAAAAATCCTTGGTTGACTTTAATCACATATTCATTTTTGACATCACTATAAAAAAAAAACTGGAATTAACCTCAGAAGCACTTTTAGCCAGTTGGCTTTAGAAATGTTATTTTCTACATATCCACGGGAAACAATCCTCTAATGATATAGACTATAAAATATAAAATTAAGGGTAATTCAATTATCTATGCTAGTTTATTTGAAATTAATACAAATTTCAAGACAAAAACCTCACGTACAAAGCTTTGACTTTGATTATTTTTTAATTACAAATTTATGTTTCAAAAACAAAAGCAATAGTTCCTGAAGGCCTTAGGTTTGCATATTCATTTTTAGGATAGCTTAGTGTCATCTCTTTAACAGCTAAATATAGACATTTAAAAACCAGATGGTAAAATCTCTATAGTTGAAAGCTAAAGAGGTACACATGGTAGTTGTGAATGTTCACATAGTTTTTCAAAGGAAGAGAAAGGGTGACATTGTCCATGAAATTAATGTATAACAAAACATTATCTCTATTATCTAGATCTAACTTTAAAGGGTGTGCATTAGTGTTCTACTGCTATATAATAAATCATCACAGAGTGACTTACAACCACACCTGCTTATAAATTCAGTTCCATAGACTAGAATAGAGCATGACATGTCAGAATTTTCCACTCATCCTGGAGCTCCTAGGACTGATTTTATTTTTCCAATTTCCATTAATGATGGGGGACTTTTGGCTTGTAGAATCCACCTGCCTTTGATCCTAAATATTTCTTTCCATTTATAAACCAGACACAGATTTTGAAATCTGCTGCCTGTCACAAATCATCCTCTTTGCCAAAGCCAGAAAAATTTCTTCAGTTTTGAAAGAACTAATGGGATTAGTTTAGGATAACCCAGAGAATCACTGTATGCCATGTATATGGCCTAATCCCAGAAGTGGTACCTCATCACATTCACAGGTTTAGAGTTGCATAATTTCAGGAAATTAGGTAGGAATTCTGTGCGCATTGGACTATATCCTAGGATACTGAGATAAAGAAAGGAGAACCAGAAATACCCCTATTAAAAAGAGATAGGAAGATAACACAATTCAGTATTCATAGAAAATGACTGGTGATCAATACAGGAATTTGAAATACTCATTTGTTTTGGTAGAGTTCATTTTTTCTTTTTTAAACAAATTTTGGAAGAAAACTAGGGTTAAATGTTTGACGGCAGTGGACTGGAATCTCAATGAGGATTGTGGTCCCAGATTGCTTTTTCAACAAACTTGACAGAGATGATAAGGAAACAGCAGAAACTGGGAAGGTCAACGTTGAGAAAGATGCATCAGTTTTTGTTTTGAGGAAAACCTGGAGAGAGGGAGCTTAAAGTTTTTAAAGTTAACAAAGTGCATTAGCAGAAAGTTCACAGGAAACCGATTTATATTTTCTTTTTTTATGCAAAGTAATTCCTGGCTTGCTTGGCAATACAAAAGAGTTGGCTGTGGCATTTTCTCTGTGTGTTAACCTTTCTCCTGCTATGTGTCCTGCAGTCCCTTGAAGTACAACTTAATTTTATTCTAAGCGTATTTTCCCAAACAAAATACTCTGAAAAGCTGATCAAATAGATGTAATTACCACATTACCCCAAATAATTAGATCTAAGATTGGCATACATGAATAATTGAGGAATCTATGTGTAGGATTTAAACTGTCAAACATGTAGAAATTAATAGATTTGCTTTCAGAACATTACACATTTTCTACCATCTTAGTAATCAAAATTGCACAAAGAATTTTTCAAAGATTATTTTAACAGAGTAATGGTGTGTTTTCTTCAGATGTTTGTGTATGCTAAGAAACTCAGAAAACCAACTGAATAAATGCAAACACCTTGCTTAGTATGAAACAAAACTTATCGTTAGAATTAATTATGAATCCATAAAATATTTTAAGAGCCTAGAAATGGCATTTGTGTTATCTTCTTCTAGGGGAATGAGAGAAAAAAAGAGAAGCTATACCATGAACAAGTACAAGTTCTCCATGATGAATGTGATCATTATGTATACCTAAAATGTACTAAGAAAATCTGATTGGAGATTAAAAAGAACTACAAGATTTCTTCTAGACTGGTGGTTTCTATTCCCATGTGTGTGAGTGTGTGTGCACATGTATACATACATGCACAAATAGAAGAATTTTGTGAATGACAATTTTATATAGTAGAAATAATACCAAATGCCTAGCCAATGACATCAAAGGCAGTAATATTCAGTTCAATGGCATTTTTCATTGGCTCTTGAAAAACTCTGATTAAAGATAAATTTATTTATGGTTGGTACTGGAAATTGAACTCAGGACCTTGCACTTGCCAGGCAGGTACTGCAACTCTGAGTTACAACCCTGCCAAAGAAAAATTTTGAGTATTTTGTTAAGTGAGGAAGAACTCAGGTGTCACTTCCATTCCATTGCATAAACAAACATTTCAGATTAGTTCTGCTTCTAGAGAAATACATGCTATAATCATATAGAAGGAATTTAGTAACAAAAGTAAAACAAAATTTGGAACTATTTTATGAGAGAATTAGCCCTGATCTTGAGCAAAAATTTGTGTTTCTAGGTAGAATATAGGTTACAACTTTCACTACAGAATAGGAAAAGCATGGCCATGTCTCAGGAGGATCCTGTCTTTCCCCAGGTAACTTATACATAAGACAATTGCCAGTTTTTATTCACTATCAAGATCACTGCCCATGTCTGCATCATTGGAGACTTTATTGGCCTCTTGGCTTTGTGTCCTATCTGCAGTCCTCTTGTGAAGATTGACTGTTCAGCTATCTAGGATGCAGCCTTAAAAGGTATCATATAAAAATATTATCTGAATAATATAGCAATTCATGTAAAGCAGATAGTTTTGTGAATTACACATACATATTTTATATCTTGCTATGTATAAGGACATAATTTTATTTTCTTCCTTCAAACTGTTCTACAGGCAACCTGAAGGATCTTCCATTTCTCTGTCCAACACTGATGATATATTGTACCTCTGTTTCCTTCTCAAATCCAAATAATATGAGCAAAGAAAATGAAAAAAATAATTTATACATCAATAAAAGCAGAAAGAATAGACATATGATCATGAGTTCAGAAATATCAATGAATTGGGAGAGATAGAAATTAGATGATTCATTGGAAGTGACTTAGCAAAGGTAAAAGTGTTATTTTCAAGGGTATAGGACCAATAGTAAACTAGCTAATTCATTCCAAAGAGTACTTCAAAGAGTACTGAAGGCTAAGGTCAGGAGCATGAGGCTGAAAGAAACATGAATGAATTATCCAGTTTTCTACCAAAAAATTGCTGCCAAAGAATATCTCTCCAGCTCCAGCAGAACAAAGGAAAAGTGGCATAATCTCCAAAAAGGGTGAATCAGTCAGACCTTTGACTCAAAAAAATAAGTACATTAGAGGCAAGTGTAAAGTAAAAAATAACACAGGTCTGCACGATACCTTGAAACATCTATTTCCCATGGTGTTTTCAAGATTCTTTCTGGACAATAAAGAGAACAAAGGTGAGAACTACAGACACTGGCATTTCAGGTTTTCCTTCATGAAATAACAAGCACTTATCACGAATCATCCCAGTTATCATCCACCATTACTAATCATCCTATTACTAGTCACTCTCTTAGTAATCTCTGTCTACCAAGTTGCTTCAGTGCTACACACTCTACTACATTTAGCTGTGTATGTTTTGCTGTGGATCATAGTTTTGGGGCCCAATTCAGTGGGAAAAAACAACTGGAAAGAGTTGGAAAACCAAAGAAAACACAAGGTAATGTCTAAAATCAGGTAGCATAAAAGAGAAAAATGAATTATTGAGAAAAAAAGACTCTAAAGACCCAATGTTATACAAAAGTACTCAGAAAATAGTGAACTACATGATCATGTTCTGGCTATGAGATAAAAAATTGACTGATGTGATTTCTTGGTGCTGCTAAACAGAAGGATTTCTCCAGGTCCCCTTTTCTTCCCACTGGTTGATAATGAGTGCAAGGGGTGGAATCAGCCATCACAAATAATAAAGTAGATGTATTGCAAAATGGAAGAATAGCAAGGTGACACAGACTGGATCCCTCGTACTATGGAGTTGTCATGTCAGTCTCCTGCTGCCCCTATGGATGGTGATCAAAGTACTCAGTGAATGACTGAAGTAAATATAGACAATTAAAGATACACTACCCTTAATCTTCCCCCAATAAACTCCTACTTGCTTCCCACATACATATCCTACTGTTCTTGCCACTTCCCGAAGCACTTGTGAAAGAACATTTTTCTGTCTTTCTGAGGTGTGATCAATAATCTGGAGACTTGTTTCCCAGTTCTGTGCAACAGAAAGGCAGATTTGTAAGAATATTTCAGTGTTTCCTCATTCACCTTATTCACCTGATTAGGCTCTTTTCTGGAGCAAAAGTGACCTTGAAAGTTCAGGACACTGAGGCATCCATGATGGTGCAACTAAAGACATTCATGAGTGAAGCCTTCCAGAACTATTTCGGAAAGTGGCAAAAAATTGAGGGCTAAGTATTTTTGAACCGAAAGAGATTGATTATTTTCAGGAAAATTAATGGCAGTGTGCTGCTTAATAAGTAAATTGTTTTCATTTACTATATTTTTGGTCATGTCTATTATAGCTAGTTAGCCAAGGGAAACATTTGTCTTATTACACTAGCAAAATCTTGCAATGTTATGTCCTTGTTGACTTTTTGGTGAGCACATTGATACTACAGAAGAAAAACATGAAAAACAATGCAAATGAATATTGAGAGCAAGTAACAAAGACTGTCACAATGTCAGTAAAACAATATCTGCAGGGCTGAAAGAAATAAACTGCAACCAAAATATTGATCTATTTTGGGTGCAGTGAAGAACATTTATAAGTGGTTATGTCTAAAATTTTTCTTTTATTTATCATTTCTCATGAAGCTACTGGAAATACACTTCAAAAATTGAGAAGCAAAAATATAGAATTAAGATATAAGTATCCCATTCAGGAAAAGATACTATGACTTCTCATGAACACAATAACAAGAAATTCCATGATAACAGCTTTATGGCAAGTCTGTAATACAACCCATTAAAATTTGGAGATGAGAAAGCATGTTTCATGATCAATGATTCAAAGAAAAAAGTGGAATGCATGGATTACCTACCTGATAAAGTAGCTCATCATATTGAGAGAACACTCATAGTTCTCTCACAGATCCTAAGTTAATTAGTGATAAGCAAAAAAAAGTACCAATGGGCAAATTATTATTAACTCTAAGAATGGCATGTATGTATTAAAAACAACAAATGTAATCATGATAAACCAAGCAAGTTAGATTTAAATTTTACTTATACCCATACAATATATTCAGCAGATACTGAATTAGAAATTGATATATGAGAGTATTGGAATTAGTACATAATGGGAGAAATAGGCAATACTAGAGTTGCATTCATTTACTTTAAGGAGCAAATATCAGAGATTTAGAGAGGTGGAGAAAAACTTCCTATTCTTTTTGTTTTGTTTTGTTTTTTGTTTTTTCTCCGGTACCGGGAACCGAACTCATGACCTTGCACTTGCCAGGCAGGTGCTTTTGCCGCTGAGCTAAATCCCCAGCCCCAAAACTTCCTATTCTTGATTACACAATGTCTTGGTTACTTTTCTCTAGTTGCTGGGACAAAATACCCAATGCCCAAAATTAGAGAAGGAAAAGTTTATTTAGCTCATAGTTTGTGGAGGTTTCAGTCTAAAGTCAGCTGGCTCCAAGGCAGGGTGGCAGGGCACAAGGGCAACACCTCAAGGTGGCACAAGACAGCATAGGCAGCAAGAGCATAAAGAGGGGCCAATAAGCCCGTTTTCCTCTCTTATACAGTAGCAGGCTCCCCACACCAAGCGGAATGCAGCACTCACATAAACTCCACTCTTTCCTCTTGCACAGGCTCAGGATGATACAAAGTAAGGACCCTGACCCCTGCTCAGTCAATCAGCTACCTTCTAAACTTCTCACATTGACACAATGAACAACATCCCAGAGCTGGAAGGACATGTCCTTTTCACCCCAGGATGTAGAACAGCTGAGTCACTTTGTTAAGCTTCTAGACTCCTCAAGTCGACACAATGTATCAACCATAACAACCATCTTACAATGTTACTGCTTTGTTACACAAAAATATATGCTAAATACCAATGAATTTTGAAAGACTCATTTTTTCTACTTTTTTTTGCTGTTAATCTCACAAAAGGTCTCAAGGTAAAGGAAAGCAGGTTCTCTACTTGTACGAAATGGAGGACTATTCATGTCAACACATTTTCCTGTTCTATCTGTTGTATTTATTGCTCCAGCACCTCAGATTAGATCAGAGGCTGTCTGACATAAACCAAAGAAGGCAGCTTAATTTTGGCCCACTAAGCACTGACCACGTGCCTCTGATTTTCACTAAATACACCCACTTTTTAAGAGGAAGAGTCCATGAAAGTGTTGAAGATCTTACAGTTCTGAAACCAATATATTAATGAGACTTAATCTATTGTAACTTTTTACTTGAAATTTAAACAAAAGATGCAGGGCTGGGGATTTAGCTCAGTGGCAAAGCATCTGCCTGGCAGGCGCAAGGTCATGAATTTGATTTCTGATACTGGAAGAAAAACAAAACAAACAAACAAGAGATACACCACTTCAGTTAATTTCCTTGTTGTTGTACTACTAGCAATCTCAATAGAGAAGATAAAAATATCTATTTCTACTTTTCAAATGATTTTATTTCACTGAACCCCAATCAATAGTTTTATGGGGTTAAACGAAACATTTACTAATGCCTCCAGATATTTTAAAAATATTAGTTAATCCCACATATACTTAATGGATAAATTTATACATTTTTACATTTCTAGTAGTTTTTGTACCTTCCTTCTTTTTTAATCCTCCTTCTCTTCCTTCCCTTTACAGGTCTCCCTTTAGTAAAGATTCTTCTTTGTTCCTTCCTGATGTACGAGGCATATTGCTTTTAACCAGCCAGAGGAAACCTCATCCATTTAAAGATGGAGAGGGCATCACATAATGAATTTATGTCTGTATCTCTGTAACCAAATGGATCTAAAGTGACATCTCAAGGCCTGTTAATGAGATTGTCTTATGTAAGAGAATCTGGTAATGGGATCATACCAAATCCAATTATTTAGAGGTAATTTTAACACAAATTAAATTAATTGACGTTCAATTTGCCCTTCACAAACAACAACAAAAAAAAAAATTAAGAGTTAACCAGAATGATACACAACACTAGTGCTGAAATATATGGAGGGTCAAAATTTAGAATATGTAAATTGGAAAGGTGTCAGAACAAAATGACTGAGCATTTGAAAAGGCATTTGAAAGGAGATTACTTTCCAGTCCATGTGCAACTGATTTTCGTTGATTATCTGAGGCTAGACTAAGCAGGCCACCCTTCTAGAAATTACACACTATTTCTACTTTCTGGAGTGCTACATCTCTATTTATAATTTGTTTCTCCTTCAAGAGCACTAAAAAGTCACACCTTCTATGTAGAATTCTTAGCCCTTGTTTATAATGTACTCATCAATTTCCATATATAACTGCAATCTTGCAGATGCAATTACATTTGTTTTTCACAATAGCTTTGCATTGTTAATGAAAATGTACTTCTCACACTGATCCTGTGACTTTTCTGGTGAAATATTTAGTAAAAATTTCTTTAAATAATTAGCCATACTGTACAGAAATGAGGGGAAATATAAGGCAGAGATAATGTATTATTATGAATCATAGCTCTTTGCTAAAGAAATGATTTTACCTCAAATGTACATCAAAATGAAAATGCCTAGTATAATTTACTTGATTCTTACTAAGTGTTAAATAACTCTCTCTCTCCATACAAGTATTCCATTTAGCTATCATGGTTTCATTTGTCTCTGACTCACGCAGTCATAATGCCAAATAGAAATACAGATTATTTCCTTCAGATTACATTATAAAATTTGGTGAGAAATAAAACTACTATTTGTTTATTCCCCATTGGGCCAGGGATATAGTTAAGTTGCACAGTGCCTACCTGGCAAGTGTGAGGTCCTGAGTTTGGTGTCCAGTACCAAAAACACAAACAAAAGCTACATCATTTATTCCACATTGTTTGGAGAGACTAGTGTGCATCTAGCACTCATTTATGTGCAAGAAGCACAGAAATAGACTGCAACATAGATAAATTCTTGACCTCAAAGAGCTGACTTGCATTCATTTTAGGGGAGAAACAAAGAAAATCGGACACAAGTATACAATAGCAAAAGAATCCAAAAGTTGGACAAAATATTTTCTGTTAGAGATTAGTTCTATAGAAACAAAAGGTAATGTGATAGAAAATATAAACCTAAATGGTACCTAGGATCTAAACACTTTAAAATCTAGGGTTACGGAAAAAGTGAATCCAAGACCATTCATAGCTACCTAGTTTTCACCGCTCTTCATTTTCCCCTTGCTTTGTAAACTAAATCCCCTTACTCTAAATACACATCTACAATATTGGGGCACACTTACTGCAAACCTTTTGCCAACTGTAAGATAAGGCCCAGGGAAGTGAAAACTCATGGGTTATTAATGGAAATCAGTTCAACTTCCAGTTCACATTCTTTACAGAAGATATAGAGCTCTGACCTGTGACGTTGTATTTCTCAATTTTATAACCCTGCTAAAGCCATGCCGGTTTAGGGGAAACCGTACTTTCCAGGTGGTGTTTTGACCTTTGCATGAACTACCAGTATGCAGAATGATACTTTCACGATGTTGTGCAGTGGTAAGAGTAATTATGTATAGCTCCAATTGTTATAGGCAGCTGAGCTAGACAGAAATGCTATAGGCAGTCAGAGAGGGCCAGGCCCTCGAAGAAGCCAACATGAAAGACAAGATACCTGTGGGCCAGACCTCAAGACAAAAGGACTAAGCAAATGTACCCACAAACCTCCCTAGGTGTGAACATCAAACATTGATATTCTAAATAAGTAACAACCACCTTCAAAAAGTCAGAAAGAGTCACTAACCCATCCCCCTGCAGGAAAATCCCCTGTTCTGTATTCATGCACGCTTGTTACATGACTCCCTTCCCCATTTGATCCCAATTTCATCAATTCTGTCTAACAATTCTCAGTGGCTGACCACAGCTTTGTCCATTTTCCCCTACCTTGGACCCACCTCACCTCGTGGTGTTGCTCTATAAAAGTCCCCTAGGGAAGACCGAGTCTTGGGTAACCTACTCAGGCCCCCCTTCTGTCCCTTTCTTGGACAGAAGCTTTCTTTCCCTCAATAAATATATTCTGCTCTTAAACTCCGTTGTTCCTAAAATTCATTCTTCAATTTTAGAGAACACGAACTCGTCCCAGATATCGTTCAGATTGGGAGTTTTTATTTTCCTGTATCAATGTCAACAAATTAAAAAGGATTTTCACCTATGCAAATCTATTCCATAGAGAGAAATTAATTTTTATGTGACATGAACTGTTCAGTTGTTGTTCTATTGGCTCTGGATGTTTGAATAGAAATATCTGATACTGTCTTTTTGCTAGAAATTATCTTATGTGTAAAATGCTGCTACAAAACCATTGTGAATGAAGTATGTCTCACCTCACCAAAGGTGACAGAGATGATTGCTGATGAGCAGGTGTTAATCAACATAAAGATGTCCACATAGGTCTTGTGAATTTTAAATGTATTCAATGGAAAATTTTTAGGCTGAATTATTTTAAGTTTCTTTTTAGTAAAAAAGTTCAGTGGTTATAAATCAAAGTGATTTAGGTAGTAAAATGCAAGCAAAAAGAGTAATAAAGTGTTTCATCTGGTTTAGAGACTGAGGCAGTGGAATCAATGTGTACTCTGACATCATTTAGATGTATTTTAATTTAAGTCAATGTAGGCAATAATATTCAACTATTTATTCAAGAAATACTAAGTGATAATTTGTCTACGTGTCCACAACTGTTAGAAAGGTGATATGTAAGGTAAAATACGTCCCATAGCTCTCTTGAAGACTGTAAATTGTAATAGACACATAATTTGAGTCAAAATTAAGTGGTAATGATATATGGCAGAGTTAAGTGAGAGCACAAATTTACTTAATTTTGATTGTGCCTATGGAAAGATTTACACTATAATTAAATTATAAGCTGTGGTTAACCCAGCAAAGTGTTGGGCTAATTCTGCCTTGAGATATGAACAGAGGGTCTATGGTGCAAATAAGTTTGACAGAATATGTAACATGTAGTTGAAAATTTGTTTTTATAAGTCATGAATTATAAGGGTATAACCCTAGAAAGATGAAAACAATTATAATAATTTGTATTAAATTTAAAGCACAAACATTACCATTATAATGTGATGACAGAATATGTATTTGGCTCAAATATTTCAGAAGTCATAGAGACAATGTTTGGAGTATATAGAGTCAGCAAAGCTGTCTTTTCCTTTTCCATTCATAATGAGAATTGTAGCCCAACTCAAAAGACATTCCCACTGTGTGATACATTTCTTTATATTAGATTAAAAAAAAAATTTAATATTCTGTCAATATATGTTGTGTTGTCCAGAATTTTTAAAATAATTTCATGCTTTAATCTAGCATAGTTTTAATTTATTTTATATTTTAGATGGACCGTAAATATGAAATATGTATTATAAACCAACTTAGAGGATGGAAAAGAAATTTCACTCTTTTGTTTAAAAATGGATTTCTTTTAAATATTAAAGTAGTAGTAAATCAATCAGTAATGTTGGAAAGTGCTTTGATAAAGTTTAGATGAAATTTACTAATTTATATTAAGAATTGAGTTAAGTTTTATGTTCCAAACTTAATCTGAGATATAAAAATATCAGTATGTATGTGTAGAAAATTGCTGCTTAACAAAGCAATGAACCCAGCCAAACTTAATCAATGTTTACATCCAAAATATTAATATATGCCCACATCAGAAGAGTTCTTTAAATACTATGAAGTAAAAAAGTAGCCAGAAGATACATATTTTACATATGATTAGTACTATTTTCCTGCTTCTTATAAAATATCACTTTGTCTGGTTTCCTTATACCAACAAACTAGAAGGTAACTTTCACATTTATCATGCCATTGATAAATGACTTCAAAAATGTCAAAAATGATTATAACAAAATGTATTTCATTCTATTTTTTTTTTCTCTTTTTTGTCTTTTTGAGGCAGGGTCTCACTATGTAGTTCAGGCTGGCCTTGAACTCACTTGTAGCTCAGGCTGGCCTCAAACTCATGAGAATCCTCCTGCCTCAGCCTCCCAAGTGCTGGGATTACAGGCATGAGCCGCCACGCCCAGCGTATTTCATGCTACAATGTAATATCTTCATATATCAAACACAAAAGTTCAGTTGGGAATATGAAAAAAATAAAGAACAAATTATCAGTGTTTCTACATGAATAAAGAAAACAATTTGGTAAAAATACCATGTGTTTTTATCCATTTATCTGTTGGTAGATATGTAGTCTGCTTCTTAGATATAGCTACCGTGAATTGTTCTGCTATAAACATGGGTATGCATGTGTCACTGTAATAGGGTGTCTTCAACACTTGGGGAAGATACTTAGAAGGTGATTAGCTGGGTCAAACACAGTGGAGTACTAATCTTCATAAAAGGAAGAACTTGAACCATTTGTGGGAATACGTATGCATATGGGGACAATAACTTTAAGTGAAAAATCAGATACCCAAGGTTAAATGTTGTATGTATAATTTCTTTTATATGAAAAATCCAAAATATGAATGATAGGAATTAGTAAGATAGATTTTTTTGCAAAAGGGGATGGGACCAAAGATGGAGGGAAGTGGATTTCAGATGGGTTTTATACATGTACCAAGTCCCCACTTGGAATTTAATTGTTATGTATTACAAACATGTACTAATAAAAAGATAAAAATTGAAAATACTAAGAGACCTGTTTTGTCCAAATATTTAAAAATGATATAAAGCACAAGGTCCTGAGTTTAATCTCTGGTACAAAAAAAGATATAATGGACATACTTGCTTGTGTCTTATATTTTGATATCTTTAGTGGTTTTAATTCTCTCATTCAAGAAAAGAATCATGAAATATTTTGTATGTGTATAACAACATTTTCTAGAATTTCCCTTTTGTTTTACTCTTTACTAAAGTGTTGATTTAAAACAATTTGAGGGTAGATACTTCTACATATATATATTTTTAAGACACTAACATTTATATATTCTTCATAATTTTTCCTATCGCCTATTATTTTAGACATAGTTTTAAATTTCTTATTTATTTTATTTTTCTTTCCTAGATTTGAAGTTAATTAAGAGAAATTATCTAATTTTTCTGTATCACAGTAAATACCTCAAATATATTAGATTAAAAAGCCATGGATAAATGTGACAACTACAATATAGTCATTTATAGCAATAAAAAGGTACTATATTTTTGTATTTAAATTAAGCAATACTAAATTTTTCCAATACCCCATACTATTACAATCAGTTGTTAAGTCTTGGAACATAGTACTTTATTTGTGCATGCAAATAATTCTTCAAAATATCAACAGTATTTACTTTTCTAACCTTGTGATTTGATTTGGCTGTTAATTTTTCTTGGAAATCTACTACAGTTCCTTTCATTCTATGTAGTATATATAATCTTTTTACAACAATTCAGCTTCATGTTCAGCTTTAGTATATTATGATCACTGCATCCATTCAAACATGTCCTACACATGCACATAAAACATCGTTTAGGGGACACAATTTACTTAACCCAATATTACTTAAGATAGTATGAAAATGCAAATATATGTTCATAATGTAGCTCATGTCAATGCCATATTTACATAAAAAAATAGTAAAATTTTAACTGTTACCCATGGCTCATTCAGTGCATATTTACTGAGCACCTATCTGTGTCATCAAAGATAAGTGATGTCAGAGATATGTGGGCACAGAAAAATGAAACAGACATCAATCACTGCCCTTATATGGTTTTTTAATAGAAGAATGAGCCCTAAGTTCACCACAGCTCTTTTCAGAATGATTCAAATGAAGGCTATATTGGCAGGTTAATGTTACTATTTTTAGATAATTATGTCACTCTATTACTTCATTTCTAACATTTCAATGAACTTTCTCAGTTTCTTCTGACAAACAAATAAATTAGCCTCTGAAAGATATATTTTGTCAAAATTACAATGGTTCTATTGTCTTTTAGTCACAATTCCCTACTGTAGATTTTCAAAATAGAGAATATTATATTGGGGTTATTTAGCATGTTATTTATTATACTTATATAGAATTTAAAACAGGGAAATCATATATGTAATGTCCACAAAAGACAGCAACCTATCTTTCAGCTGTTTGAGAAATAACATTATTGTAAACTTAATAAAGTATTCTGCAGTGTTATATATCCCAAGAAGTCTAAATTATTCATTTCATATCCTAGTATTTTCCCCCACATATGCTACTTTGTTGTTTTAAGTGAGTTGATTTATAAAAGTGTCATCAGTATAGTGCAAATTAATGATTACAGCAAAACATATTTGCGATACTTTAGGTATGTGACAAGCAATTAAAAAATGTTGTATTGATTTGTCTAAAATGTTAAATGACATAATAGCTATACAGTAAACTATTGAATAATTTAGATAAATCAATGTTTTCTGAAAGTTGTAGGCGTACAAACTGTCTTGGGTGCTAAGGTGAATCAATATAATAAAATAAAAATGAAGTGGTTTGTAATGATGAATGTATGTGTTGATAATAACCAGAGGTACAAGCTCATTTAGCCAGTGTAACAAGCAACTTCCAGGCATCTTTTTTGCACTATTCCCATCAGAAAACATGGTATTATATAGTTAGCTGATTTTAGCACTTAAATAGCTTTTCATTTGCAAAACACCCACCCTCCCTATAAGAAACTACACCTCCCTCAAAGTGTCATTAGTTAAGGTTTGATTTGAAATGATAATATATTTTACTATGATATTTTACTATATATTTTACAGTAGAGCTGTTTGTGCCTTTTGTGTGGTTTGCAAGTAATGCTGTGTTTCACAAGAAAATGAGAAATGTTTATTGTACTTCCATATTTCTGCTATGTGTAGGATTTGGCATTCCTGTACTGTTACTGATCTCTCTATTATTTCCAATGATAAATTGCTTATGTAAATCATCCAGTTGAAAATATTTATTTTTTATTTCATGTAGTTGGATCTGTGTGCATTTTTAGTTTCTTCCATTTTTTATATGAGGAGTATGATAAGACATGAATATGCCAGGACAGTATTACCTAGATAATATCTTTTGCAGTTTACAGTAATAAGATCTAATGAAATCTATGGACATTCCCTAAAGAGAACATATATACAGATATAGACACAAACACATTACTCTATATAATTTAAGAGAATTGAAATATACTCTGGATTATTGACATATTTATACACAAAAGATAAAAAAGGAAATAGAATTATCAGTTCTAAAATCTACAAATACTTCAGTGTAGTATTTATATCTAACATGGTTAGGCCAGGCATTGTGGCGCCAGCACTTTGGAGTTTGAGGCAGGAAGATTGTAATGTGTTGGAAGCCACCCTGAACCCACATAGTGAGCTCAAGTCTAGGTTGAACTTCATAGCATGACCCTATCTCAAAAAGAAAATATTAAAATACGTGTTATTTGCTAAAACTATTTTATTCACAATACTTAAACTTTACATTTTGGAGGACCACGAGAGCACCTAAAGACACTATCACAATACCAAGAAAAGAGGGGTAGAAGGAAAAGAGTCCTTTCTGAATGGAATTCCCAAAATAGACAAAGAACTAACACCTAGAATATAGACAAAGAATTGGATCATATATAGTAGTCTCATATGAGTCTTCATAACAGATCATAGTTAATTAGACACAAACTTTATGGCTAGTCTGTAGAATTGAATCCCAACTCCACTACGTTAAATTATGGTCTTAGTATAATTACTTGGACTATTTTGGAGCATATCCTCATTTCAAAGTGAGAGTTGATAGGATTTAGTTCATGTGTGTGGTATGGACATAAAATGGTTAAAGTGTTTAGTAGATGACCTGGTACATATTAAGTAGGAAGAGTGGTGCTAAATTTTAAATATAGTCTCATTTTTGTACCAAGTCCATTTAGTGTGAGAGTTGTTGTGCACTAAAGCGTGAAAGATCCTGAACTAGGAAAAAAATGTAAGTAGTTTACTTAGAGGATCACCAACGCTAACTGGACCCTATCTCTTAATTTCTTGTATGAAATGTTCGACCTCTTCCAGTGAGAAGAAGTAAAAAGATCAGGCCTTAAAGCAGAAATTGTGGGAGACACTGGATGAATGAAAATTTCTATGTCAAAAATAATAGGCAAAGACACACAAAGACAGAAACAAAGAGCTTACAAACACTTTAAAAACGGGCCACTTGGAAGGCCATTTTTTAAATGTTATGGGTTCTTCAGGTGTCTCCCAAAAGCCTAATGAGTTCATAAGTGGGGCTGTGAAGACATTGTTGGATGTGGTGTGTGATGTTGAGAATGCTTGTGATTATTAAACTAATCCACTGATTGGTTTGAGTGTGAATGATGGGAAGGCCCACATTGGATGTGAGTGTTTTGCACTCTAAGGGTATAAAGTGCCTGGACAGATTGTAATGGACAGAAAGAGGATTGCTCTTGTCCCTTGCAAGTGTTTCTTCATTACTTCACTGCTTTGCTGCCTTCTGCCCACCATGAACTGTTTCTCCTCTGAAGTGCTCATCTACCATGCCCTTCAAGTCAGTCAGATATGGACTGAAATCTCCACAAAATCTGAGCCAAAATAAACTTTTCCACCTTTAGCTTTGGGTGTTGGGTATTCTGCCTCAGCAAACAGAAAAGTAACTAAGACACTAAATATAATGGAAAGCCAAGAATCAACCAAATTTTCAAACATTTTCAATTTTCAAACATAATGCCATACATACAGGAAATCAATTCAGTAAAGAATAAAATTAATGTTAATTTTAAAGCAGCAGATAAATACATTAAAATGCATGCAAGCAATAAGAGTGATTTGAGAAGGTACTATGTCACTAAAATTGTTTATCAGTGATTTTAAAATTACATTTCTGTTAGGAGGGAAAGTTTAATAATGACTTAAATAGCAAAATGAGAGAGAAATTTAGGAAGCAGAGAAATTAAATGGAAAATACATTAAGGAGAAATGGAAAATGTTCATAGCATTAGAAACTGTGAAAGAAAAGTTAGTCAGTACAGAAGAAAACACATAATTTTTAGTGTGTGAAAAGTAAAATGCATAATTTTGAAAGCTGAAAAAAATTTATATCATTAAAATATTCAAGAAAAGTTAAAATGTTAACTAAATAAAGCTAGTAGTAAAAGTATGTTGTACTGTAGAAAATGTAAGCAGAAGAATAAATAAAATATTGGTATACTTTAAATCTTCCCCTCTGACTTCACCCCTGAACATCTAAAATCATTTTCTTTTCAGCATCTCCAGCTCCACGTCTAACATAACTCACAAATAAAATATGTTGAAAGTAGACTTCTTTATTTTCTCCCACAAAAACAAAAATTTTCCATTAGCCTTCAACTCAGTAAGTGGAAATTGCCAGCAGGAAACACCAAGGATCTCAATTTATATCTGACACTTTTCTATTCTTTAAATGAAAGTGTGTTCCACCAACAAATTTGTTTGGTTCTCCTTTCAAAACATTTGAAAAATCCTTTGAATTCTTAATATCTTTACTATGTGTACATTTTCTAAGCTACCATGTTTCTTTGTCTGGATACTTATCTAACCCATTGCTCTGCACAAAATCTAAGTTAGCCTCTTAAAACCTAAGTTAGATAAAGTCATTACTCTGCTTGAAACTCTCCAAAAGTATTCTAGATTAAATTCAAACAGGTACTGTGCCACTGAGCTATATCCCCGGCCCCTCTACAGCAAATCCAACTCTTTACCTACTGGTTTCTGCATAACTTAGCCTTCAACCACCTTTCATTTTTTATTTTAAAGAGAAAAAATCAGCATAAGTGATACAGAATTTCAAAACAAGATGAGAAGAAATTAACAATGGTTATTATATTACATACCGTAATCTTCAAAGTAGTTGCTCAGATTACCAGATATAGGCATGCAAATGGAATCTACCTTATCTCCATTTTACCTAGCCGTTTTCTTATTTCTTAAACACAGTGAATGATTTTTCTTTTGTTCAGGATCCTTAGAGTAGCATTTCCTCTGCTAAAACCACACCTTGGTTACAAATTCGTTTCCCTTAATAAAGCCGTTAGTGACCTCCAGACTTCTCAGGCTCTCTCTTCCAACACACACACAGCCTTAACACCAAAATGTCTCAAACACTTTGGAACTGGCTTCATTACACCCTCTCACCCTGTTTAAATAGGTTATCACATAAAATCTCAGCCTGTTGTTTTACAAGCTCAGTCCATACTTTGCCTCATAATAAAATGATCTAAATCTCTTATTTTCATCACTTCCTTTCCTTCTTAAGATTTGTCTGCAGTGTCTTCTAAAATGTATGCATCATCTCCAAAACTTACTTCATCTTCTTTATTTTCTGTGGATATTTCTTAATGTACATGTTCCAGAAACTCTAAGCTCTGCTGGAAAGGTCAATGTCTACATAGTCTTCTCTAGGGGTTTCTGTCTCCCAAATTCCATCAAAAGATCTTGAATCACTGACAAGCTATGCAAGAGCCATCTTGCCTTTCTTCAGACACCCTTGAGATCACTTTCCCTTTCACTTCCCTAAAAATGCAAGCTTTAAAGTTTGTATGACAGGGGCTGGGGATTTAGCTCAGCGGCAAAAGCGCCTGCCCGGCAAGCGCAAGGTCGTGAGTTCGGTTCCCGGTACCGGAGAAAAACCAAAAAAACAAAACAAAACAAAAAAAAAAATAAATAAAGTTTGTATGACAACTACATTATCAATTATGAAAATGTATTATCATCATTTCTCAATAAATGCACCACCTACCCTTAGTTTTGGATGACATGTTTCTATTTCACTGTAACTTTCTTGACAAATAAGTTTTTCCTAACTTTTTTTTGTAATTCTATACACATCTATTCATGTTCCTCTACTTACAATAAATCCATCATAAGTTGAAAATATCCTACATTTGAAGCACATTTCATATACCTATCCCACTGAACATCTTGGCAGCATGGTCCACTATAGAAGAGTGATGGCAAAGCATTTAGAAACAAGTGCCCAAACTATAACCTGAAATTCACTTATATATCACAAGGTGTCAACACTGCAAGTAAACCTGACTACGGAGGTATTAGTTTATAAAATGAACTCATACAGTAGCACCCTTTGTCTTAAAAGAAAACAAATAACACATGCACCAGAGGCTCTCTACCACTGCTACAGAAGATGGATTGCTTATCTTCTCTGTCTCCTGATGTCTGGGGAACGCTGGCTTGCTGCTCTGCCCACTGTCTGCAGACAGTACCTTACCGCATATAATTGGCCCAGGAAAGATCATAATCCAAAGTATGATTTCTACTGAATGCTGATAGCTTTCATACAATAGTAAAGTAAAAAAGAATCATTAAGTAGAGTCCTCATAAATTGAACACTATGTGAAGTTTTTCAGGATAATGACTCTGAAAACACATAAGTCTTGTCTTTCAATGCTTTTACTCTGTAGTTTACTTAAGAATTTCACCAGAAACTTTGGAAGTACACATATCTGCAAACTTTCATTGTCTCACTTATTCCATTTTATCTCATTTTATGGGATATTCATTTATCTCATTATATGAACTCTACTTCTAATATTAGAGATTCTTTTTCTTAATACCCAGGCTATACCAATAGTTCTACCCTACAGGAGCTTCAAATCGTATTACCTTTTCACTGAGATTCTCATTTAACATCCTCTTTTATTAGTAGGTACCATGATCAATCAATATTTTACATAACTCTTTATGACTCTGTTTTTTCCTTACTGCGTAAATTCACTTAGCAAAAGTATCACTTGTTGGTTCTACCTGCATATCCCGTTTCTACCTGCAAACATCTGCTTGGTGCATTTATGTTAATGAGGTGTAGAGTTTCCTTCTCCAACTCCATTAGGTGACTAGGTGACTCATGTATTTCTTACATTCAAACTATATGTACCTTCCTACATAGTGTCAGGGTATGTCTTTGAGCTATGCTTGGTTATTATCACTAAAACATTTAGTGGAACATTCTACCAACTTTCACTAACATGAGTCCACATATTCACATCCAGACACCACACTCAGAAAACTTAATATACTATCAAAGCTATCTCATGAAGGAAATCATCCACCTATTTTCTAGACCCCATCCTCTCTTTAATTACCTATCAATTTCTTATCAATCTTCCACTGATTGATTTTAAATTTTGTGTCATTTTCCTCTTAGTAGTATACAGATATGCTGATCTGTTTTATGGAACAGGAAAACTAAATGAAATAAACTGTAACAGCTGGTCGTGGTGGTACATGCATATAATCCCACCTGTCAAGAAACCTAAATCAGGATTCCTATGAGTTTGAGGATAATCTGAGCTATATAATCAGCTCAAGGCCATTGTGAACTACAAAGTAAAGGTCTGCCTTCACCCCAAACCCTCAAAAAAAAAAAAAAAAAAAAAAGGAGAAAGAAAAACTAAATAAACAGCAAGCACAAAAACTTGTTTGGCGGTATTTTTTATAAACAGTCAATATTCAAGTTATTTCTTAAGTTATTTTATCTCATTTGCAAGGTATCACCTCTTCTCATTGCTCTTAAATTCATTCAAAGTGGGTTCTTGTCTTTGTGATTCTCCTAATACAGTATTCAGATACAGAGTTAACCAATGCTAAAAATGGAATTTTTAGCAAAGAAAACCATGGGATTTTTTTCAAAGAAACTCTGAATTGATAATTGTATAATAAGTAAAGCCAAATTCTAAAAGAGTGAAAATCACAAAGCAGTTCTGGCATTGGAAAAATCCGTCTCATTCATCATGTATGTCTAGGGCTGCAGGGAAGTAAATTATTTGATTTATGTCAACTATAAAACAAATATTGTACATGGTTCTGCAAAGTTTTTGGGAAAATGTAGGTTCATTTTCAAACTTTGGTAAGTAATATCAATTTTACATCTAATTATGTATACACAAGTAGATTGCGTGTAGAAGTATATGTACACACAGAGCTAAAAAAGAGCCCCAAATGTTGACCAATAAAGTTTCAAGCAAAGTCAGTTTGTTAAAAATGTATAAGAAATAGGGTTTCACATATAAATATTTACCCCCATTCACCACACATGTGTGAGATCTTCTCCGGGGCTCCTCTGCTTGGATGCTTTGTGATTTCTATCATTTGCCAGTCTCTCAAGTTCGGAGCTCTATTTACACTAAGCCATCAATCAGAAGACTCTACTATCAATGGAGAATGAAGAACATAGATCTAATAGCACTTATTTACATATAAAACATATCCTGTTTTTCATACTGCAGCACTCATGTAAAAGATTGTGATACATTTAGTCCACCCTATTAACTTGGCTCCATTTTTCAAAATGTTCACAAAGCATTTAATATTATAAAACTTTAGAAAAGAAAATATGTGGAAAATCTTAACCTTAAATATTTGAAAGGCAACAAATGCTGAAACAAAAAGTGAATTTAATGGTACCTTAAATATATATATGCAATAGAAACATGATGTATAAATATTATATTTATATATTTGAGACAAAATCTATATTTGTAAACTATGCCTTCTTTATTAGCTTTGGAGCTGTAAATAATGCTTGTAAATATTTTCTTTATGAAATTCTAATCTCTACATATGTTTATGTTTTTCAGTTTTTAAATTACATTGTGAACATATTTTTTACATTCAACTGTCCTTTCAAAAGACTATAAAAATTACATTAACGTTGTAAAATTATGTCATATTTTATAACAATAATTATGCAAATATAGATATATCTACAAAGACAAGATTGACAGAAAACACCTATGTAAGTAATTTAATGGTTGTTGAAGAAGCCATTCTAATCCAAGCATGACACTTTGCCATTTAGAGCAGTAATGTTGCAGAAAAAATTAAGCCTATCAAAAGACATTCTTAGTTTTCTCACCTAGACACAAAGACATAGGTTTGCAAAATTCCCTGAAATAACTGATAACTTTATCTTATGTTATGATTAAAAATACGTACAAGGGATTAAGAACTAAAAGACCATGAAACTTACAGTAACAGTGCAACTTGCAAAATATGGCGGTGACTGGAAACTATTTTTAATGGTTGAATGATTGTTGTTTCCTGTCATCTGTGAGATTTTGAAGGACAAAACACTAAGTACTCCATTGAAGGTGAGGTTGCTCAGGTTTAATTTCTATGTCCAGATGGGCTCTCTGTCTGGGGTTATTTACATAGGAAACTAGCCAAGACCTAAAAGCTTGAAAACTAACTTTTTTTCTCTATGGAAAAAAAATTTTTTAAAAAACCTACAGAAACCTGTGAATTTTCAGAAACTTATAAATCTTCAGGAGCATGTGTGTATTTTGTCCCAAACTATATAATCAAACACATAACTGTACATGTTCTATATATTTCAAAAAGTATAGATGATAATAGAAAAGGAACACTTAGCAAATCCAAAGTCGGTTGACAGCTGACATGGAGTCTTCACAGAAAGCAGATCAGGGCTGACACATGGGCTTACCAGGGAATTTACCTCCTTGCCTTAGGCAAAAGTCTTCATATTCTAGCCTAGAAAATAGGATCATAGCTAAAGGCTGTTTGTTCCAATGATGATGCTGTTTTTTTTTGTTTTTTGTTTTTTTTTTGGTTTTTCTCCGGTACCGGGAACCGAACTCACGACCTTGCGCTTGCCAGGCAGGCGCTTTTGCCGCTGAGCTAAATCCCCAGCCCCTGATGCTGTTTTGTTTCTTCTAAATGTCCGTTGTATTGCATTTACCTATTCCAATCAAACCATTGTACAGTTAGTATGGGAAAGTAGTATCCAAATTTCTGTACCTGGCTCTTTTAAAAAAATTAGTTTTCCCCCTCCTTCCTTTCCCCCTCCCCTCCCTAGTTCCCCTTCCAATTTGACATTTTCTTCCTATTGCACAGTATCTATTATACATTTTAGTCCTTATTTACACTTTTGGTTTCTCACACTAGACAATCTGGTATCTACCCATGTGCATCCTATTTATTTCACTTAAGAGTATGGTCTCAAGTTTCATCCATTTAAAAATGAGAAACAAAGGAAAAACATAGAAACAAAATTTCTGTAAATAAGGAAGGGAAATGAATAGGAGGGAGAGCAGGGGAATGGGAAAAGAAAGAATCAAGATATATACAGGTACGAATTTGCTATGATGAATGCGATCATTGTTTTGCTATGATAAATGTGATCACTATGTGTACCAGTAAACTTAATTAATTAAATAATGAGTTAAATCAAACCAGACCTTGGGGAAGAATATGTAGCAGCCAGAAAACCTGATGTGGTTGACTTAATAGGATAGAACTTTGTGACTTCTCTGTGAAGAGAAAGATACAGGAATCGATTTGGCTGTTAAAGGGTGGGCTGTGACAGAGACTGCTAGTTACCCTATGATAATATTTCTTCTGACACTGTGCATAGTGTTTAATTGGACACCTCTCTTTCAGCCAGAGAAAAGACTTTCAACCTTACATCTGTTAACTGTGGTTCTATGTCTTGGTTACACCATTGCAATGCAAACATAAGAAATGTTTGGGTTCTTGCTAAACATCTTTTACTCTTCTAAGAACACTTTTCCAATTTTCTACAGTTTGCAGTTTTGCTGTACTTTCTAATTTTTCCCCTCCCTTTCTGGAAAAGGTGATGTGATACAGGAATTGGACTGGATATATTGGGCCATGGGAATAAAACCATGTGTTGACAAAAACATGACATTGTGAAGTACTTTTTCCAAGCATGAACCTCTAAAAATTAAGAGTAATAAACTTTTTTCTTTGTAGTGTGACTATTAGTTGAAATCATTCTGATTCAGCCAACTCTAATACATAAATTAATACAAATATATCCAGGGACATGAAAATGAGATTCTTTTTTTTTTTTTTTTTTTTTTGGTTTTTCGGTTTTTCTCCGGTACCGGGAACCGAACTCACGACCTTGCGCTTGCCAGGCAGGCGCTTTTGCCGCTGAGCTAAATTCCCAGCCCTGAAAATGAGATTCTAAGAAAAAGAAAGGCACAGGAGGCTCCATGAAAAATGATTTGGTGCTAACATTAATCTAATAAAAGTTATATAATAAGAATTTCAAAAATAAAGATCTCTTTGGTCAACATAAAAAGTAGTTCCAAAGCAGCAAATTGAATGATGTAAGAATCACAATATTTTTATACAAATTATATTTATACAAAACTGACTAGAGACACGTGGAAAACTTTACTAGTACTTATGGTATGATTAAAAGGAAGTCTAATTTACAATATTGTTTAAAGTAATTGAGAGTATAACAAATGCTCTGAACCTGATGAATGAACATTTTTCTTCCAGTGGCTTAAAGACAATGATTTACTTTCCTCACTGAAGAGTCCATTGTGGTACTCAATTACGTCATTATTAATATTTCTATAGACATAATATGATAGTAATAATATAAAAATACCTTTAAAATGGTAGATCATAGTGCATAGCTATAGCTACATAGATGTGCTACCTAGGATTTTCCTCTATTTAGTACACTTTAAGCCTTGAAATTTCTCTTTATTCTGTGTACTCTGCATCAATGTTCCAATTTTTAAAATAATATATTAGCAAAAAAAATGTCATGTGCCATATTAACCATTGCAGTGAGTCATCATTGGTTGATTCCCTATGACAACAACAAAAAAAGTTAAAAATAAATAGATAAAAATATATGTAATTAAAGTTTTACGTGACTGTACAGGATGATGACTGAAAAGAATAAATAAATAAAAGAGAGAAGTCTTCCAAAACCTGAAGAGCCAACAGGAAAGTTTGAAATCAAAGGCAATGTGGAGACAACCAGAAAAGAATGAAGCAATCTACAACATTAACTCTAGCTTCTAGAGAGAAGGACCCACCTCCACAAACACAAGCTATACCTGGAGACATTTGGTAGCCCCAGGAATAAGCAATAAACCAGCAGCAGGAATGCCAGGAAAAAGGCCTGGTTATTTGTAAGCTACAAACACAGTGTGGGATTTTACTCTGAAAGTGACTCCTCTCGCAATGCGAGTGTTAGATGAGAAATCTACTGCAACATTTGCCATAATGCAAATGTGATAGAACAACAAGCCTTTTAGAAAAAGTGTTTACTTTTTCAAGACAGAGCAATTCTGGGAATTAGAAATCACAGGACAATTATAATTCATGATTTCTGAGGTCACCCTGTCTCAGGGAATGGGTTGGAGATGGTCTCAGAGAAGTCATAGAGAGAGAATTAGTCACAGATCCCCTGACAAGTTCAAATTTCAAGCTCAGGTTGTGAAGGAAATAGTTCTCCCATCATCTGTGGTGAGAAGCCAGGGCCTACACTTGAGGTTTTCTGAAGGAACTATGTTGCAAAGTGCTGGGACTAAGTCTTTTGGACAGCTTGTCCCTCAAACTGCCTATTTCTAAGACAGACTCAGCAGTCTCTTTGCTTTTCCAATTTATCAAACTGGTCAGAGATACACCCTGGCTTGGACATTTGCCACATCTGGGGTTGCACTGACCAGAGAGCTAGTGCCACAAGTAAGTATCTCATGAGCCAACAGGACATGCAGTGACTTGGGAACAAGAACTAAAAACTGCTGTACTGAATAGAGCCCTAAGGTAGACAACACACCACTGACTGCCATCACCCAGTGGGAAGGGTGAGGCAGAACTCAGTGTACACACAGGGTAAAGCGGGCCTGAAACACAGTATGCCCTGCTGTGACTCAGTATCTGTCCCATTTCTGTTAGATTCCAGTACCAAAGGTGTAAGGAGTGGTTGGATTCTTGTTGTATCCTGGAAAGAACAGTGGTGAACATGAGGAGAAAATAGACGAGACAAAAGCTGAGGTCAGGAGGAGTAGCCTCTTTACCTCAGAGGGATAGAGGACTAAATAACAATACTAGTAGTCTTTATTTACTTCCTTGCAAAGTTAGTATCATGAGAGACAATGTTTCCTAGCAACTAGCGACTGAAATTGTCCGGATAGGATGCTTTTCTCAAGACTGAGATAGCTTGACTTCTTGAGGTGCTCTGGCCTTGTCCTTCCCCGACACATACGGCCAATCTCCAGCTCCAGCCACTCTCAACACAAAGGTCCTGAAAAGATATTCCTCAAGTGAACACCTCCACTTGGTCAATATTTTGTATGCATTTCTTTTCTGTATTTTGTTTCAGTGTGCTTGCTTCCTTTCTTTTAGCTGTTTGATTTCTTTTCTCATTTTACTTTTCTTTTTCTTGTTTTTTTTGGTTGTTTGACTAATCCTGTCTACTTTGTTTTATTCTTTTAAATTTTTATCTCAGTTTCCTCCCTTGCCTTCTCATCTTCCTTTTCTTTCTTGTTCAACTTTTACTTCTTTTTTTCCTTTCATCACCCCTCCATCTTTACTATTATCACTATCATGCTTTATTAATGCTTGGCTGTTTACTATACCGTATGCCGTTATTATTGGGGTCTCTCATTGTTAATGGTGGTATAGCTGTTGCTTTTAGTAGATATTTGTTGTAAGCTGACATTTCATTTTCAGTCTATATTATTATTAATATTGTTGAACTCATTTTATTGTTAAGAGTGATATAGTTGTAGCTTTAGTTAATTCTTTGGTATGCCAATATTCAGATTGTCTTTATTTATTTTTAATTTTTTTACATTTAAAAATTAAATAAAAATAACAAAATAATGAAGGCAAAATGAACACAACATAAAAACAAAAACAAAAAAAACATACATGACCTTAAAACAAAATGATAGGAATTAACAATTGTTACTACAATACATACTGTTATCTTCAACGAAGTTGCTCTGTCCACCAGACATAAGAATGTAGGATTGATCAAATAATCAAAGACAATAACAAGTAAAAAAAAAAAAAAAAAACATTGGAAATGATGCAGAGCATCATTTAATTTTATTATCATAAGTGCATTTTTAAATAACCTTAAAAGATATCAATGACCTTTCATTCAGAAAAAACAGAATAACATTTTTTCCAGGAGTACACCATACTGTAGGCCATGGAACATGTGCAGTTAAATACAGAGGAACTGATAAAATCTAATACATAATATCTAAGCATAGTGGCATGAAACCAGAGATAAACTTTAAAAAACACCTAAATTATGAAACATGGAGATTAAATAATACAATCCTGAATAATCAATGGATCAGAGAATAAATCAAGGAAGATACTAAAACCTTTCTAATAGCAATGGAAATACAACATATTAAATTTTCTGAGTCACATAAAAGTCTTTTGGGGAAGTTGATAACTGTAAATGCATATATCACAACAATCAAGGAGAGTGAGGAACTAAATAAAAGGGAGAAAATAGAAGTATTAACCAAAGATAATACTGCAATAACAAGAATAAATTAGTACCTCTGAGTAATTACTTTCAATTTAAATGGCCCCAACTGTCCAATTAAAAGTCACAGTTGGGCAACGCAATTAAAAAGCAAAAGCAGCTGGGTATGGTGGCACACACCTGTAATCCTAGAGCTGGGGAGGCTGAGGCAGGAGGATCATTTTGAGTTCAAGGCCAGCCTGGGCTACAAAGTGAGCTCCAGGTCAGCCTGAACTGCATAGCAAGACCTCTCTCAAAACGACAAAATAAATAAATAAATAAATAAATAAAAAGTAAAACCAAGTAGTTTGCTGCATATAAAAAACTCATCCAAAAAAAATACATAAAATTAAAACGAAAGGATGGAAAGCAATATCTCATGCATACTATTTAAGGTTCAATTTTAAAATTAAGAGCACCAAATTATAGCAAAGTTTTAACTTTAAAGATACTTGGGGTTAAAATATATTCTGAATAAACTTACCTTTAATTTTTAAGGAAAATAATTTTTAATAAGGAGAGGTAAAAGTCAAAGAAAAATCACTGTAGCTCCATCTCCCAAAATAAAGTTCTCCTACATTGTAATCTCTGAAAAATTACAAAGACCAAATTTATCTCACTGTTTTAGTTGCAAAGATCAGTTGCTCACGTAAGGTGAGGCTGTCCTCCTTACCGACATCAACAAAATGACCAACTCTGAAACGAACTCATCCCATCATATACACAGAGGCAGTTAAACTGAACATCCTGACCGTGGCAGAAGAGGATTAACATTCAGTCAAAAATGGGCCTGGAATTGGTGAATCAGTATTAGAGCAAGTTTCTCCTGGAGCACACTGTGATGGCCTCAGCTTGTGACATTACCAGTGGAGAGAGGGATGCTTCCTCAGCAGGTTGCTGAAAGACATCACAGATGAGTCTTTGTAGACCCAAAATGCAATGCACAACTGGGCAAGAGGACACTCAGCTACACCTACTTTGCCATGAAATTTTCCAATAAATAAAACTGTATCAGCCTGGTGTAAGGAGAGCCAGGTCATTTGTTCTTGAGTATAATGATATATTCAAGCAGAAAATGTACATACTACAAAACATGTATTAAAAAGATAAATGAAAATTTTGTACACATCTGTTTAGATAGTGGAATTCAAGATAAATATAGCTGTGTGTCTGAAAATCCTAGCCCAAAGGAGTATAGAAGAATCTAGAAATATATCACTCTTTAACTAGAATAGATTCTAAAATACATGGAAACAATGATATACTTACCCATGAGTTATAACTTGAATTATTCACTGAGGTAAACATATGTAAACATTGTATATGGATAACAATTACTACAATGATAAAAATTTTAACTGAAATAATATTTTGTTAATAACATCTCTTCCTGGTGGTTTATGTTTTTATATTTTTATGTATTTCTGTAAGATTTATCTGTCAGCTTGAAGTAAATCTCTTCCTTTAGTTATAGAGGTGTAACACCTGCTTAACATATCTCAATAGTTTTCATTTTTCATGTAGCATTAGCTATCAGTAATATTAGTTTTTAATATAAAATAATTTATCACCCTTCCATTTTGGTTTTTGTTCCAAATATGCGACAATACATCAATTAATATCATTACACTTTCCTGGAAGTTTTCATAACGTTTAGACAAATGAGCAGCTTCAAAACCATTTATTCCCTGTAAGGTTGTGTCTAATTCTGTAACTGCTATTTGACAAGGCAATGAGTTTTCTTCCCAGCCTGCTATTAAAATATTCCTTTCGCATGAAATTCCCATTGGAATGAAGTGTCAAGAAATACATTTCTCAATTCCTTTTGCTGTGATGGGAAAATTACATAGTTTCAAAATATTTAGCTACATGGAAGATAATAAATTAATATCTGAGAATCTGCATTATATTGTAAAATCAGAATATCTCCAATATCTTGATGTGAAATGCTTGCAAATTTCAGTCAATGCTTACAAACTGTAGTTTTTTTACAGATTTAGCATACAAAACCGAGGATAAACTATGAATTCTGGGTATCATTCTTGGTATTTCTGTTTTGCTTTTCAGGTCTGCTCATATTTAAGAAAAAGTATTTCAGCACATGACTTCTGCTGACATAGTCTTATGTTGGATATAGTGCGGTTGTGATTGCAAAGACATAAAACAGTGTCGCGGACAATATTTAGAACTTTCAAACAGCATCAGTAATTTTTAATATGAAAAGTTTCCTAATACACTGAAAGCTTGGAAATAAGAATTAAGTAGCTTTTTGAGTCAGAAGTTTTCTTGAAAGAAAAGTATTTAGTGTCTGCACTCTACTGCTGTGTAGTGTATAGGTAATTGGTATATGATGTTTTGATTTTACAGGTTGCATTGCACCTGCAGTGGGTAACTAATAATCTTATAGTACAAAAATGGGTAAGTAGGAGAGCAATTAAACTCAGTGCTTTTGGAAATGGAATATGCATCACATGAATCAAAAAACTGGGGCACTAAAGAATAGAGAAGGGCAGATAAAATCGAAACAGTGGATGAGACAAATTAGGAAGGTTTTAATATTATTACTTTTCATTTTTTTATTTTAAAGAGAGTAGTAAATGAGAAACAAACAAACAAAAAAATAGAACACTAGTGGCATACCAGTACCATGAACATAAATAAATCAAAGCAAGAACATTCAAAGTGGTACAGGGTCTCAAGACAGAATAAAATGAACCAACAGTGGTTGTTACATTACATATTGCTATCCTCAACTACATTGCTCAGACTACCAGATGTAAGAATGAAAAATTGCTCAAACCATTAAAGAAAACAAGAAAATAATTCTTTGATTAAACGTTGGAGATAATACAGTGTTTCACTAGACAAGATGTTAGGAGTTCACCACTGTAATTCCATTGCATATTATTACCTTCAGATCAGTTGCTCAGACCACCAGACACAAGTGTGTAAAATTGATCAGAATAAAAAATTGTAAGATTTAACTGTTCATTTCAATACACCATCTGACATCAGCAATACAGTTATCACAGCTATTCATATATATATTTATGTTTTGCCTTCCTTCTTTCTTTTTCTTCTTTTCCCCACCCCAGCCATTCCTTCCTTTGAGCAGTTTCTTTCCCTTTCCTATCATCTATTGTACGTTTTGAGTTTTACCTAGTCTTTCAGGTTCCTACACCAAGGAGACAATATGATGTTTACCCATTTGGGTTCAATATTTTTCACTTATGAGTATGGTCTCTAGTTGCATCCATTTACCTACAAAAGCCTCAAATTTATTTTTTTTAATAGCTGAGTAATACTCCATTATATAAACATACCATAATAACACTTTTGCTGCAATATTTTAGATGTCAGGTAATATTTAATAGTTAATCTTGCAAAATCCAACTTTATCAAATATTTATAATTACTTTGTTTCCCCCAAAAGAGCCTAATTCAGGCAAGAACATTCAGCCTTGGAAGGCAAGCAAAGTATTTCTCAGTTATTTTTGTCTTTTGCTCTCTCTTCCTCTTCATTATGATAAGAATTTTTTAAACCCTTTCAAAGGTCTTGAAAAGTGTAAAGAGAAATAGGTTCGCTGAATCCATTAATCCACTGACTTTGTTTCCATTTGTTTGCATGTACCATACTGAGGAACTTTATGATTGTCAACGTAAATGAGAGATTTTTAGGAGTCAGAAAACTGAATTCTAAGAAATGTCTTTTGAAAATTTGTGTTTTGATGTGAGTTTGTAAAATTTATTACCATTGTTACTCATGGACTTAATGAAAACTATCAAATTATTATCTTATTATGTAGGTAGAGACCATTTTAAAAATTTCAATACAGGTCCTCCACTATACTAATTTAAGAATAGCTATGATAGTATGTTCTAAATTTCTTACACTGTAAGTGCATTTATTTTGCAAGGGAAATGAACAAGTAACAGTAACATGTTTTTCCCAAGTAGATATTGGCTTGTAAATGATGGATTTCAAAAATTCTTCTTTTCCACAGCTTGTCTTTTGATGTTGAAAATTTAGTTTTCATTTTTCTTTTGTTTCATTTTACTGTATCCTTAAAGGGTAGGTAATACTTGGTTATATAGAGTAACTTTATTTGATTTTACAGTGAATTCAGAAGAGAAATTTATAAAGTAATAGATAATTACAAGGTGTGTGTTCTCAAATATGCAAGTATATGTGCATTTCAGAAATCCTGTAAAAAATTCATACACGTGTGACCCTATTCTTGTTTATTTCAACAAATGTGGTTTTTGCTCTCAGATTCTTTATTAATAATGTAAATGCAATGGGTGGGGCTTCTTTGCCCAATTGATAAATTCTTGGATTCACATTTGGAATTTAAGAGAAATCAATACTAAGAAAATCCTTGAAGTTTATATTAGTTTGAAGCTATTTAATCCTATTTAAAAATGTACTTCAATTTTTGGATTGTTTCTACATATGTTTCTTCAAATCACAGTAAAAACAATAAGATGAAAAGATCAATGAATAAATGAAAAGACTCAACAAGATATCTAGTCATTGCTGCTTTTAATACTTGATATCTTTATTTAGAGAATAACAGTGAAATGGCAACTATAAAGCAGAAAAATATTTACAAATGCTATACATAACTAGTAATTTATATTTGGAATAATAGGAAAATGTGCAACTCAAAAACAAAACTACAAATAACAATAAATAAGCTGAAATACAGGCAAATACTCAAATAGAATAGCTATTTTATACACACATTAGATATATATTAAGTGTGTGTGTATACTATATACACATGTGTTTAAAAATGACCAAAATTCACATAGAAATGTGTTCAACACAGTCGCTAGGAACACTCGGCTTTTCTTTTCATTCTTTATATCTGGGAAATTTTCTGCAAATATTTAAGGACATAGATTTTTTTGTCATTACTATGCATTCCATATCCTCTTCTAGGAAGTCTTTCTCTTTTTCTTATGGATTTCTCCAAAAGCTTTGAAGTAATGTTTGTTATTCTTTTTTTCCTTGAAACTGTCTACATATTCTAGAATCTGCAAGTCCTGATATTCTTTAATTTGATTAATCTTATGTACTGCCAAGATTACTCAGAATTTTTTTATTTTGACATATTATTTTTTTTCCAGGATTTCTACTCTGTTCTTCTTAGAACTTCTATCTCTTTAATGAAATAGATTTCTATCCTGCAATTTCTTTTGTTATTCATTCATTTAGATGCTTATTTGTAACTTCTTCAGTATCATTGTTCATTTAAGTTTCAATTTCTTAAATTTGCTGTCTGGAATTTCATCACTTCAGTATCTGTTAAATCTGCTGCTTAGTTTTGGAGGCATCTTGATGCCCTGTTTTCTCGTTAAATTTTTCTTTGTTGATATTTGCAAGTCAGTTTGGAAGAATATCTTTAAGGTCATATAGGGATCTTTTTAGTAAGTACTGTGTATTTAAAGCAAATAATTGTCCTGCTGTAAAGCCCAGTAAGGGAGGCATTAGAAAGCCAAATAGAATAACCAAGTATCACGTGATACCTCCCTGACGTATCACAGACAAAATGCCAGCAACTTAGAACAATGGAAGAATTTTTTAAAATCTTATAAAGAAATGTGAAATCACTTTTAAAGGTAAGTCCATCAAAAGAGAACAAGAGATTTCTCAAGAGATACTTCAAAGGCTAGAAAGACTTGGAATGAAGTTAAGTCTTGAAATAAAATAATTGCCTTTTTTTTGAGACAGGGTCTCATTATGCAGCTCAGGCTGGCTTTGAACTCACAACGATCCTCCTGCCTCAGCCTCCCAAGTACTGGGATTACAGGCATGTGCCATCACACCCGGCTAATAGTAATTGCCAATTTAAATGGCTATTTCTGCAAATCTTATCCTTCAAAAATTAAAGGAGAAATGAACACTTCTCGCAATATGAGTAAATTAAAGAAACTCACAACTGCAAAGCCAACATTGCAGAAAATATTTCAGAAGATATGAGACAACTACCACAAGTCTAAGGGAATGAATTCATCTTAGGAGAGTAGTTAAACAAATGAGAAACAGAAATTAGTGAAACATTCAAAAAATAACAAATGACAACAATTAGTACACATATTTCAATGATAACTCTAAATGTAAATTGAATCAACACTCTATTTAAAAGACATACGCAGGCAGTTTGGACTAAAAAAGAAGAGACTTTTTTAAAAAGTTGCCTGAGAAACACCCTTCATTTGGAAAGACAAGGATTGAAAGTGAAAGGATAAAAAAATGATAATCAGAGCAGCTGAAGATCAAAGGCAGGCAGGAGTGGCTATACTTACGTCTAACACAGTTGACCTCAAAATTTGTCAGGAAGGGCAAAGAAGTCTACTATTACTTTTAAAGGGAAAATACTTGAAGGAGAGAAAACAGTTGTAAAAATCTGTATACTAAATGTCAATGCAACAACTTTCTTCAAGCAAGCAGTACTTAACATACAAAGATAGACCCCAGACAATCATAATGGGAGGCTGCAATACCCAATGCTCACGAATAGAAAAGTCAACCAGACAGAAAGATCAAAAAAGAAACATTAAACTGCATGATAAATCAAATGAACCTCGCAGACATCTAACTAGGTTTTCATCTGTCAAGAGCTGAATGCACATGACTTTCAGCAATCTTCAGAAAATTCAGCAAAACTATCATACTTAAGGTCATAAAAATATCTCATGATAAATACAGAAGAACTGAAATAATTTCATGCAACTTATCAGATCAGGAAATAAACTAAATTCAACAGCAAAAGAAACAATAGATATTACACAAACACATGGAAGTTAAGCAATACATTATTAAATATCAGGAAAAATTTGGAAGAAATTTTAAAATTCCTAGAATTGCATGATAATACAAACAAAATATACAAGAATCTGTGAGACACAATGAAAGGAGGTCTAAGAGGGAAGTAAATAGCTATGATTGACTACATTAAGAGAAGTGGCTTCAAATAAAAAACTTAACAATGGATCCCCAAGGGAAATAAGAACAAACCAAACCCAAGCCAGAAGTAAAGAAATAATAAAAAACAGAATGAATGCAACTTAGAATTAAAAAACAGTGAATCAATGACACAAAGACTTATTTCCTGTAAAAATTAAGTAAGATTGATACTTAGTCAAACTTACCAAAGAAAAAGACCCAAATAAGGAAAACTGGAGATGAAGAAGGGAAAAACAAAACTGGTATCACTGAAATCCAGAGGATTATCAGGTGTTATTTGAAAGTTCACAGTCCACTGATGAGGAATCTAGAAGAAATTGATACATTTCTAGACATATAAAAGAGCTACATTAACTGAACCAAAAGATGTAAATATCTGATCCAACCAATAATGAAAAATGAGGTTGGTGAATTAATTGAAATCCTTATAAAAAAGCCCAGGACACAGAGAATATACTGATCAGTTTTGCTGGGCATTTAGAGGAAAAACTAACACCAATGCTTCTGAAACATTTCCATGCAATAGAAAATTTTTAAAAAGTTTCTAAATTTATTCTTTAAAGTCATAATTACCCTTGGTGTTCATGACATTCCTATTACTGGGATTTTGGTTCATGTTTTAAAAGCTGAGGTCCTTGCATGAACAGTAACATGGTAGAATTTGTTCATGTCCTGCTGGCAAAGGAGGAGCTGGGAAGGGAAATAATAGCCTTCCAGTTTATTCCACCAGTGACCCACTTCTTCTGATCACATCCCACTTCCCAACTCCAAGCCAGCCTCTGACCCCTCATAATAGAAGCACTTTCTACAAGTCCCACCTCTGAGTGTATGTTGCTGTGTATCAAAGGCATTCTTTCGCACCACTTTGGGTTAATATAATGCTTGAAACTTCAGGCAGACCACTCAGGAAAGATACAGGATTAAAAATATGCCAATAGGAAAATAATTCAAATTATCCCTGTATGTAGATGATATGATTCCTTACATAGAAGACACAAAAATTCTATGAGAATTTTATTTTATTTTTAATTTTAAAAATTTTTTTAATTTTTTAATTTTTTTGGTTTTTTTCCGGTACCAGGAACTGAACTCATGACTTTGCGCTTGCCAGGCAGGCGCTTTGCCGCTGAGCTAAATCCCCAGCCCCCGAGAATTTTAGTTTTGGTAAACAAACTCAGCAAAGTGGCAAGATGCAAAATCAGTACTTAAAACCTATAACATTCCTGCACACTCCTTATGAATTCAATGAGAAACAATTCAGTTCCATACATAAGAGCACCCAAATAATTTCAACACCTAGAAATCAACCTAGCCAAGGAGGTAAAAAATTGCACATCATAAATTACAGAACTCTGAAGGGATAAATTGATAAAAGCCTAAGAAAATAGAGTCATTTTTAGGAAAATATTTACACCTGAGAGCATGTTCAGTGAAGTAAATTGAGAACATAAGCTTAAATATCACATTGTTTCTCTTACATGAGGAACCAAAATTGTGACTATAGAATAAAATACAAGATAGCCAATAGGAAGTAGGAAGATAGATTTTTCTCAAATGAGAAGAAGATCAAGAGATGTGAGGAGGGGCTGGGGATTTAGCTCAGCGGCAAAAGCGCCTGCCTGGCAAGTGCAAGGTCGTGAGTTCGGTTCCCGGTACCGGAGAAAAACCAAAAAAAAAAAAAAAAAAAAAAAGAGATGTGAGGAAAGGGGATTCACAAAGAAATTAAGATACGGTATGTGCATGTACCAACTCCACACAAGCAATGTAAATTTGTGGACTGCAAATATATACTAACACTTTAAAAAATAAAATAGAGGTTTATTGACGTAGCTTAGTGACAGGTGCTTGTCTGGAATATGCAAGGTCTTGGATTTGATCCTCAGGACTGAACTGAAAACATGAAATGAAATAGAAATATACCACTTGTTCATAGATTTGAATGATAATTTCATGATAATGGCTAAATTATAAAAACATGATCTACAAATCCATTGGAATCCCTATTCAAATATCAATATCACATTTCTCAAAAGTGGGAAAAACAGCCCTACAATTTATATGAAATCAGAAAAGACCTAGAATACCCAAAGCAATTGGAGTGAAAAGAACAACATGGGAAGTGTCACAATTACAGACTTGAAGCCACACTGTAAAATCCAGTGACTGAAACAACATGGTCCTGACCCAAAGTAGACATGTAAAAGTCAGAACAGAAAAGAGACAGAAGCAAATCCAAGAACTTACAGCCAGCTAACATTTTTACAGACATAAAGAGGTTCATTAGGGAAAATTTAAAGTACACACTCCAAGAGTGCCAGCCCTCAAGAAAGAGTTGCACCATAGTCTGGGACTGGGAATATTTATGTGTTTTGGGCAAGGGAAAGGTGCAGAATTTGTGAATCAGTTGAAATTTTGGTCTGGATTTGTATTCAAACAATGACAGGTCACACACACACACAAATGAAAGTGATGCATCATTTCACGGTGAAAGCATAGCCTGTTTCGCAGAGGAAAGGGAGGACTCCAGTCCTTTACGGGTCTGCCATTTATCTTAACAACCAAGCTAATTTATGGGCTTCAAGTGTCATTAATGGATTTTATGTATGATGAACCCGATAGGAAAGAGCAAAAGCAAACCTGGCAAACATTTATGTGGGCAACCTTGACTGGCTATTGTGTCCTGAAGTTGCTTTCTTTTTAGAGCGCCACTTTTAAATGATTGTCCCTGCCTCAGGTCTATTTTTATTTCTTTTTATTACCTCACTTTCCCTTTGTCACAGATTTTCATTCCCCATTTTTAAAAGCTGTAGAGGATCCAAATGTCAGTCTTCTTGCAACAGCTTCACATTGGGGTGGGAAGTCACAGACATGACCATCCAGGGGTCAGAAGTCTCACTCGGAATAGTCTAAAAAACAAAGGAAGATGGGATTTGTGGTTACATGAACCATAATTCTTTGAAGGGTACTTCAATTAATATACTAAGAGAAGCTGAAAGGTGCATCTTTGGAAGAGTTAGTAGGCCTGGTAATCACAACTATTTATGGACCTAGGCTAAAATATTGTAGGTGCAGCTAGAGATTGCCGATAGGGTCTTTTGCGTTGCAGGGAGCCCCTTTTTATGTCTATTCTATCTTGCTCTGTTTTATATTAAAAACAGCTGAGATTCCACAGCGCTGAGGCTACATGAGAAGGTTCTACCTTTTCTAGTACTTTCCTCCACCAGTTGTATCATTTGCCAGAGTTGGTCATATTCTTGCTTGACCTGATACCCTTCCTTGAAGATATGAAGATATTGCCCTTTATTTTGGGCAAGCCTCCATTTTGAAAAATGCACATTGGTTGAATTCTAACCTCCACAAGTTAGGGAGGTTGGTTACTCACTAGGCTTTCATTTTCCTTTGTGAATAGTCTCACTGTGCCCTGGGTCTTGCTGATCTTGGAGAGAAAGATCCAAAATATTTCAATCTGATTTTTGACAAAGGAATAAAAATATACTCTAAAAGATAACATCTTTAACAAGAGTTGATGAGAAAATTAATATCCCACATACAGAATAGTAAAATTAAATCTCATTTCTCATTGTGTACTAAAATCACATCCAAACTAAACAAAGGCCAAGAAATAAACAAGAAACATTGAAACTCCTGAAAGATAGCATAAGAGAAACACTCAAAGCCATAGGCAAAACAGAAACTTCCTTAATAGTAGGAATATTAACATCACAGGAATTAGTATCAAGGAAATGCAATTCTTTGCATCTAATATAAAAGCTTTTGCACAGCAAAGGAAGCAAGGGTAAAGAGATGACAAACTGAGAGAAAAATGTTTGCTAGGTAATCTTCAATAGAGAGAGTATATTAAAGCTGAAATAACCAAATCTCCAGAAAATAAACAGTCCAATCAAAAATGTGAAAATGGACTGAACAAAAACTTGTTGAATGAAGTATAATGGCCAGTAAAAATATATAAAAGGTTAGTTATCTTTTCTCTAGCCATTACAGAAATAAAATTAAATTTATGTTGACATTCCATTTTAACCCAGTTAGGATATCCATCATTAAACATTGGGAAAAATAAATTTGGTGAGAATGAGGAAATAATAATTCTCCAATATTTTGTTGGAAATGTAAGCTAGTACAACAACTATGGAAATCTGTAGGTAGAATCCTAAGGAAACTAAACATAGACACCATGAGATCTAGTAGTACCATTCCTGGTTATATTCCTAAAAGAATTAATATACTATATTATATACTATAATGATATATGAATATCTGTGTACACGGTAGTTCAATTCACAATAACTAATTTGTGGAAACTGCTTAGATGTCTATCAGCTAAAGAATGGGTAAAGTATATGTGAGATATAGATATACACCTAATGTAAGTTAGACTAAGAAAATTAAAAACTGAAAGATTTTTCTTTCAGGAAAACAAATTAGTTAATTAGAGAAGTTATGACAGAAGAGATAAATGTCTGTACATGGGAAAAAAGTCTTCAGGAGAGTTGGAAAGTGAGAGAAAGTATGAAAAATGATCATTGTCAAATGCATTTACCAGCCCTTCTTAATGAAACCTTAGTAGTCTGTATCACTAAATTGCACTAATATTAGTAAATAAATACCAATAACCTAAACCCAAAAGAAATAACAAGTAAAAATATTTTTTAAATAATGAAATTAATAAACTTTCAGAGATTAAACTGAAGCATTTTTCTGGGCCCTTATTTGCTGTAGCATACATTGTTTCCTACGTACTTATTGAAAAAAAGTATTTTTCCAAATCGGCTTTTATTTGCAATGCACTCACTGTGATACCAAACATCATGAGAGATAACACAAAAATATCACATTGCCAACATGTACTTGTCTTTTTACAGTTAACAAATTCATATAATATTTACAGGTTTTGATAGTAGGATTAGTGTCTGGGCAGTGATATTTTATTGATACTTAAATGAATATTTGCAATTCTTTTACAATTATCTATGTGGAGTATCTTTTCATATGTTCTTTGGACACATGCACATCTTCTCTTCCTCTTTATTGACTAATTTTGTCAATAATGTCTATTTTGTTCCTTGAATGGCCAGTAAAATTACCCAGTGAAGCAGTTATGTCCCAGGATTTTCCTTGAAATGATGTTATCATTACTAATTAAATCTCTTTTCTAGTAATAGAACTATTAAGACATATCATTACTATGACTTGGAAGATTTTCATTCCAAGGAATTTGTCCTTTTCAGCTAAATTATTCAGTTTGTTGGTGGACATAGTCCTTTCTTACCCTCTCTCTTCTAAATTTGTTAGAATAAGAAGCAACATCCAAAGTTTTTATTTCAAAATCTGAGTATTTTCTCTTTTTTTCCTACCTCACTGAAGCTGAATATATGAAAAATTAGCTAACAGTCACAGAACAAAATTTGGTTATATCAATTGTTATTTTGTAAACTGAAAACATAATTTAGCACATAGTGTCAGACGTCTTAGTGTATACCCAGTTTACTCCAAGCCGGAAGCATCATGGTGAAAGAACATGGCAGAGAAATGCTATTCACCTACCACGTGGCAGCCAGGATGAAGACAGTCTCAGGCTCTTTGTCATTTTTCTGTTTGGCATATTGTTTACTCAGTTCCAATCTTTATTATTCTATTTTTTTGCTTGCTTTGGAAAGAGTTTATTCTCCTTTTTCTCTTACTTGTTTTAATTGGAAAACTATGTTTTTGAATTGAGATTTTTCTTGTCTTTAAAGTTATATGTATAATTTTTTTTTTTTTACTTAGAATTGTTTTGGCTAAATGTGATAAGTTTGGTAAATTATATTTAGTGTTTTAATTCCTATCTAAATATGTTCTAATTTTTTTGATATTTCTTTTTTTTTTGGCTGTTCAAGAAGATATTAAATCATTTACAAAAATTCTTACATGTTTCAGCTTCACTTCTGTTGATGATGTCAGCTTTATACTATTACAGTCAGAGACTGAAGTTGTCTTCAGATATGTTATATGTCCTAGAAAATGCACCCACAGCACCCTGGACCATGTGTATTTGTTTAACTTTTGGACAGTATGGTCTTTGTCCTTTAGGTTTTGCTACATTTTTAAAAAGTGTTTTCCTTATTTCTTTTCTGATTGTTCTAGTTATTCTAGAAAGTGAGCGATGAAGTCATGAACTATTTTTGTATAAGTATTTCTTCAGTTCTATCACATTTTGTTTTACATTTTGGTGATCTTTCATTAGAGGGGTAAATATTTTGTTATGTCTTTATTGAAGCATTTATTAATGTAAAATATCATTCACCTTGTGCAATACATTTTAATGTTTACTTTAAGAAAATACATTTTGACAGATATTGTTATAGCCAGTCCTCACTATTAGTTACCATTTACATAGAATATAATTTTCTGTCTTTTTCCTTTTATTCCATTTGTGGCTTTGGCTCAAAAGTGAGTTTCTTGTAGGCAGCATGTTGTTGGCCCTATATTTATGCAGTTTTCTATTCTTTGTATTGGAATAAAATGTTTTAATTTACTTACATTTATAATAATTACCAGTAAAAAGAAACATACTCTTCCCAATTTGGTGTTTGTTTTCTATATTTTTTTTTTATGATCTCCTATTTCCAGTATTACTATGATTTTTATTTTCACTTCAGTTTTTGTCAAGATATATTTAAATTTCCTTACTATTTTCCTTTCTAAATTTTACATGGTCATTTTATTTTTGGCTACTGTTGGACTGTATTTAACATGCTAAATTTGTAATGATATGATTGAAATTTATGCAAATTTACCTACAAGAAAATATAAATCCTGTGTTCCTTAATCACTCTGCACCTTCTCCTCTTAATTGTAGAGGTCACAAATGTATGCCTGATCCCAAACAAAAACAAAAACAAAAAATACATTTTAGAAATACAATGTTTAAAGTAATTTAAGAAGCAAAATTTACGATTACAAAAACTGACATTAATAATAGTTTTTAAACTAGTTATTACTCTTAGAAATACATGAATGTCTAAAATCATGTAGAAAACAAAAAATGCAGTAATCAATTGCAGTTAGAATAATTTGCTAGTATGTAAAATATGTGAAGGTCTTTACTCAGGAACATTTTCTTGTGTTAAATACAAGAAAATGTTCATTTTCTTGTGTTAAATACATTTTCTTGTGTTAAATTTACTTTACTCAGGAACATTTTCTTGTGTTTAAATTTATTTTACTCAGGAACATTTTCTTGTGTCAATATATTTTCTTGTGTTAAATTTATAAAATATATTTAGAGTTTTTTAAAGTATAGATTCATTTACTATTTTGATTTGACTTCACACTATATGAAATGTTTGCATCCATTTCTATTGCTTTAGTTCCTTTATCATTTTTTAAAATTGGCAAATAAAAGTTTTAACAGTTAAATATATACGTTTTTGAGACAGAAATTAATACAATAGTGGCATTTATCAAATACAAAGAATAACATGACAATTGTGTCACAGTATACTAGCAGATATAATTATAAATTATTTTCTGAGTATTAATTACTGAGTACTATGATACGTCCTTCTTTTAGGTGTGTAATATGAACAAATTCTTCAGTGTTTTAAAGTTTATTTAAAACTTTTCCTTTTTACCCAGTCATGCTGGTGCATGTCTGTAATTTCAACACTCAGGAGGCTGAGACAGGAGGATGGCTGAAAGTTCAAAGCCAAAATGAGGGCTACAAAGTGAGTTCAAGGCTAGTCGGCATTGCATAGTAAAGCCCTATCTCAAAAAATGACCAAAAAAAAAGGTTTTCTTTCTTAATCCCAAAAGACTTTTTTTTTTTTTTTTTTTTTTTTTTTGGTTTTTCTCCGGTACCGGGAACCGAACTCACGACCTTGCGCTTGCCAGGCAGGCGCTTTTGCCACTGAGCTAAATCCCCAGCCCCCCACTGAGCTAAATCCCCAGCCCCCCAAAAGACTTTAGAAACACTGAATGCAAGACTAGGGAATTTCAGAAAGTTTAGCCTACTTTGAATAACACTGATACAAAATGTTTTATATAAAACAATGCAATTAAAATTAAAATTGCAATAATATGTGGCAAAACTTGAACTTTTGTGTTTAAGGCAGCATAGTGGAGTAATTATAATATTTTTAGCATATATATGTATGCATAAGTATGCAAAGAATAAATATAAATGTATATTGAAATAAAAACTTCTATTTACTACACTTTAGAGGAATAAATGTAACATATGTAATTGTTTAAGTTTTTAATTTGGGAAAGCTGTTGGTACAAACTCCAAGAAGTAGCCTAATTTTCAGCATCTACTTCATAATATAAAAATATAACATTACTGTGCAATTTACTAATAGGGACCAAATGCACTATTCGATTCATAAATAATTTAAGATAAAATATAAACTCAATGGAGAAACCTATCTTTAGCTACATTTTACTAATATGTTTGTTGGTAAAATTTGATTTTTCAAAAACTTGACCTTGTTGAAATGGATACTGGGAAGATTTGAGATCATGCAGTTAGCTTGCATATATTACACATCCATCTGCTTCTCCATCTGGCAGCAAACGCAGAAGTGTTATGTACGTTCTTCTCACCAACACTCCAATTGTTAGCATCCCGCTGATAGGTGTAGCATAAGCTTCATTGGGTAATTATTTCAGGCAGTAAACAACCAACCCACATGTTCAAGAATAATTACTAGTTCAATTAACTAACAAGAAACAGGTGATATTTTATCGTCCAGCAGAAGAAAAAAATATCAATTTAAGTAGCACTTCACTGAAAATATTTAGATAGTAGATGTGCTTTTTAGTACCTTAAATATATAGAAAAAATAAAAATAAACATGACACATATAACAGGATATATTGAAAGTAAGTGATGCAAATCTACTCATCACTTCCTTTCAACATATTTTGCTATATGATCAGTCTTGCATTCTTACATCTGGTAATCTGAGCAACTGTTGAAGATAACAGTATGTAATATAACAGCCATTGTTAACTTTCTATCACCTTGTTTGGAAATTCTGCATCATTTTTATTGTGTTTGTGTTGTTTTGTTTTTGTCTTGATTGATGTTATTTAGTTTTCTCTTTAAAATAAAAAAATAAATAAAACATATTCTTTCTAATTAATTTTAAAATATTGTAAACACATAGAAAAGCTACTGCCATGTATATTGTTTAACAAACTGTCTATATTAACAATTATTTCTTTATCAGTAGCTGATCAGAAGAGTATCAGACATATTTCAAGAAATATTGTCTGCATTAAAGCATCAGAAACCTAAATGTGTTTTACATATTCATTAGCAAATGCAGATGTGAAATTTTCTTTCTAAATATGAACTAATATGCATATTTATTTATGTACTAACATTTTGAAAAACATGATTTTGAAAATTAAAATTCAGTTTTCATTCAAAATGCACACTTTTAAGAAACTATGTTTTAATATTTAATTATTTATTTATGTTGAGACAGCGTCCCACTATGCAGGCCAGTTGGCTGGCCTTCAACTCACTACATATCCCAGGCTGGCCTTAAAATGACACTGATCCTCGTTTTTCTGAATCCTAATTGCTGGGGTTATGGGTATGAGCCACTATGCTTGGCTTAGATTTTTTTCTTTTTAATTTCAAATGTATACTATGATTTTAGCTAAGTAATCTCTTCAGAAAATCAAATGATAGTTAAATACAATTTAAACATTTTGTGATAGAATTAATTTAAATTTATTTTTAAATTAAGTTTATTTGGTACATTTTAGGTATACATAATGATCACATTCATCATAGAGAATTTCTATCCATACACGATATCTTGATTTTTTTCCCCATTCCGTCATTTTATGTTCAATCCCTCTTCCTTCCTTCTTTACAAAAGCTTTGTTTCCACTTTCCCTTTTTTTCATTTTTTCCCTTTTTCTTCTTCCTCTCCTAGTTCCTTTTCCCATTCAAACATTTTTATCCTATTTCACAGTATCTATTATACATTTTGATTCTTATTTACACTTTCAGTTTCTCACACCAGAGAGGATATGCAATATTTACATATGTGTTCCCAATTTGTTTCATGCAAGGATATGGTCTCAAGGTGCATCCATTTACATAGAAATGTCTCAAGTTTATCCATTTTTATGGCTGAGCAGTGCTCCATTGTATAAAAAAACCCATATCTTTATCCATTCATCAGTTGATGTACATTTGGGCTGTTTCCAAGATTTAACTCTTATAAACTGTGCCACTGTAAACATGAGTGGGCATATATTGCTATAGTATAATGCTTTTAATTCTTTCAGAAAGATGCTAACAAGGGGATTAGTTGCGTCCAATGGAATCTATTGTCCTTCTTTTTTTAGGAATCTCCACAATGATCTTCACAGTAGTTGCACCAGTCTACCCTCCCATCAAAAATTGAGAAGAGTTCCTTTTCCCCCACACCCCCAGCCATATTTATTTATGGTTGACTTCTTGATAATAGCCATTCTTTCTGGAGTGAGATGGAATCTGAGCATTGTTTCAATTTGCATCTCTCAAATGAATACCAATGCTGAACATTTTTTCATATATTTATTTGCTGTTTCTACTCTTTCATCTAAGAAGTACCTATTAATTTCAGACACCAATTTTTGAATTGAGTCTTTAAATTTGGGGGATTTAATTTTTGTGAGTTGTTTATAAATTCTAGATTGTAGTCCTTTGTCTGAGAGGCTAAAAAATTTCCCCCACCATGTGTTGTCTTCTTACTCCCTTGGTGGTTTTTCTTGCTGTGCAGAAGGTTTCAATAGGATGAGATTTAAATAGATAGTTCTCTTTTTTGGTAACTGTATTACAATAAAACATGTATTGTTTCATTTTTATAACTAAAGAGAAATATTTTAGTCAAAGGAAAATCTGTATGAAAAGATAGTACTACACATGAATGTTTCATTTGTTCAGTAGGGTCAACACTTATAACTACATAAAATATATAAATCTATTTACATTTAATTTTTATATACTCAAACCATAAAATAAAAAGAAACATTTATCTTGTGTTATTAGTAGCACTTCATATATGAAGACCAGTAATGCCCACAGTTAACAATGTATATCATCAGTAAAAAATTAAACAAAATTTTATAGCAAAATAAAGAGAATAACAATAATTAATACAGTGAGGTATGGTGGTACACACCTGTCATCGCAGTATTTGGGAGGCTGACACAGGAAGATCACCGTGAGTTCAAGGCCTGCGTATGCTACAAAGTGAGTTGAAGGCCAGACTGAACTGCATAATGAAATTCTGCCTCAAAAAGGCAATAAAAATTTAATTAATATATTGTGTATAATTTTTCCAATTAGTTAATCAGAGTACAAGGTATAGACCAAAAACATTCTTAAAAAATGAGATAATAACTTGAAAGTTTCTTTTTAATGAACTAAGTTATACTATACTATAAACGAAAAAATTCTTATATAGATCAAAATGTTTTTGAGATAATGCACAGGAAATTTGGGGAAATAATTTGAATTTCTCCCTCTTTTTTTATCTAGTTTCTATTTTGCTCTTTATTATTTGAAATATATAAATTAGTTTTACAAAATTATTTGTATATATATAGCATTTCTCACATGAAAGAAGTCATGCAATATTCAAGCTTGTGTGCCTCATTTATTTCACACATCACTAGTTTCTCAGGTTAAATCCATTTACCTATGAATACCTCAAGATTATCTTTCTTTATAGCAGTGTAGTACTCCACTGTGTAGAAATAGCACATTTTTTATCTATCTTTTGAGGGCCATATACCTTGTTTCCAAGATCTAGCTAACAATCTTCAAGATAAAATATTCAACCAAAAAACGGGCAGCCAAAGTAAATAGACATTTCTCAGAAGTACAAATGGCCACTAAATAGGTGAAAAAATGTTCTTCATCACTAGCCATCAGAGAAATGAGAATTAAAACTAGAGTGCAGCACCATATTACCCCAGAAACAATGACTATCATCTCAAAATATAATGCTGCATTTTCCTGAAAGTAAGACCTACTAACCACTGGCCATTACTACGTTGATGACTGGTGTAATGTAGATTATACATCAGTATTCTCTTGTTCAGTGGCTACTGTGAAACGGCAGGTAAGGCAAGGAGATTGGGGATAGTTTTTTTTGTTTTTTTTTTAAATCTCTACATTTCAAGACAGTATTTTACATTTTGGTCCTTTTTTTCCTGGGAAACATAGTAATAACAAATGATGGTGAGGATGTGGGGGCTAAAGGAACTCTTCTACATATTTGGTGGGAATGTAAACTAGTACAACTACTATTGAAGTTAGTGTAAACATTCCTTGAAATCTGAAACTAGAAATTCAATTCAACCCACCTATACTCCATTCTCAATATCTTCCCAACAGGGTTAAATTCATCATATTACCCATACTTATAACAAACAATAATTAATAAAAAAGTAAAAAGTTAATTTAGTAAAACATTTAAATCCAAGTGATATTGTAATAATTGTATTTATAATTTTAAGAAGACAAAATTATTCTCTACTTTTACACAATCTTACATGATATAGATGATTCAAAACTATAATACCACCATATAGAGATAATAATGCAAACAATATAATGCACATACATACACAGTACAACACAATGTTTATATTTGTATTGTTAAAACTGTATTAGTACATGCTTGCAGTACATAGTAATTGTTTCTCACAGGGGGTTGGTACATAGCATAGGATATACATATATATCAAAAAGGAAAATGTCAATATCATTATTCATCTACGGCTTGATCCTCTACAGAAAAGATCTGAAAAAATCATCCAAAGACTCTGTCTTAGTGACTTTTCTGTCATTGCTGAGATAAAACACCTGACACTCAAGCTTAAAAGAGGCAAGATTTATTTAGCTCACAGTTTGTAGAGGTCTCAGTCCATAATTGGCTGGCTCTAAGGTAGGGTGGTATGGCTGAAGGACAACTGGTCACGACGGTGGAAGATACCAAAAGCAACAAGAGAGGCGAGAGAGCAAGCCTCTTTCTGTCCCTTACGGTGTATGCAAGCTACCCGCCCTAGGGCAGGTTTAGCACCCACACTCTTAATTGCAGCATTAGACCATGAATTAATCATGAACTCTAGATTCAGCCACCTCCAAAAAACCCTCCCCATGACCACAGGAGGCTTAGAGGGGACATCTAGACACAAAGCATAGCAGACTCCTAGAAGTAATAATCAAAGTCAGTAATGTAGCAAGACACAAGAGCACCGTAGGAAAAAACACAACAGCATTCCTATAGATCAATAATGAACTCAGCAAGAATTCTATTAATAATACCATCAAGCAAATTTAAATGCTTAAGAGGTAACCTAACCAAGGAATTCAAACAATTCTACAACAAAGATCATAGTACTCTGAAATATGAGATCAAAAGGCGGTCAGAAAGATCAAAAGATATCCTTAATCGCTGGATAAGCCGAACCAAATTGCTTCTATTTCATTGGATTATTCAGAGCTTTTACATCTTTTTGGTTCTGGTTTGGTCATTCATTTTTATCTAGGAATTTACCCATTTCTTTTGGATTCTTTACCTTATTAGAGTACAGTTTTTCAAAGTAGTTACTAACAATCTTCTGGATTTGGGTTATGTCTTTTGTGATTTTGCTTCTTTTTAAGTTGCCTTGAGACTTTTCTTGTTTTTAGAGAAAAGAACAAAAACAAAAATAACAGAAAGAAAGACAAAGACCAAAACAAAACAACACAAAAACTATGAAAACTGATACAGAATTTCAAAACAAGATGATAGGAAATCTAGCTTTTCTTTCATGTTTTCAGTGAGAATGGCTCAGCGATTTTCTATTTGGTTTATTATTTCAAAAATCCACTTATTCATTCATCATTTATTTGTATTTTTTAATTTCAGTTTTCTTAATTTCTGCTCTAATCTTTTTATAATTTTTTCTTTGTACTAGTTTTTAAAATTTATTTTATGGGAGAAGGCAACATAAAATTTAATAACAAAATAATAGGGGAAAAGCAACAGTTAATACATTGCATGTTATTATCTTCAAAGTAGTTTCTTGGGGTACAAGATATAGGCATAAACATTTCTTCAATCTATATTAGCACAAACCTTCCATTTTAATGAACTAAGAGACACTAATACTATAACTGATTGCTTTTTTTCCCATTTTTTCTTCTGTGCTTTCCCCTTTCACCCATCTTACTTACTTTTTCTTTTTAAAAAATTTCTTCCCATTTCACATCTATTTACTTAGTACTAGTTTTGCCTTTGGATTGACTTTTCCAGTTACCCTAGTGTACATCATTGGTGATGAGTATGTGGTTGATTTCAGAGAAAGTTCATTGAGCTGCTGAGAAGAATGTGTACTCTTTTGTTGGGATAAACACAGTGAAGATATAATTATGGCCATTTATTCAAAGGTTTGATTCACTCTTCATATATTTTGTTCATATTTTGTCTTGTTAATCTGTCTCTTGTGATAGTGAACTTTTGTATTAGCCTGCTAGATCTTCAGAAATGTTCACTTTTGTAGAATGGGATGAGAAAAAATTACCTGTTTTTTCCAAATCAATGTGAATTTAATAAGGGTTGTATGTTTTTTGAGAAAATTAAAAAATATTCTTTATCCATAATAAAAATGAATGCTTAGAATGAATAATACAATGTGATAAAACTATAAAATAGATTCATGAAAAAATGTGATCAAGTATTAGCCTCAAGGTGATATCTTTCTCCACTAATTGTAGTATTGGTTGTCACAAAGTAGTCTCTGAGAATCCCTGGGCATTCCTCCGGATGGCCTGTGAAGTCCTAACCCCCTATTACATTTAATTATGTTAAAGACCTACTAAAAAGGCACATTGGATTAGTCCACCAGTCATAACAATGCAGGGTTTTTATTGGTACAAGTATTAAATCTTCAAAACCATGAGTCTATTTCAAAAATACATAATAGAATTACACACGGAGTTTCTGTGAAAGATGTAAATAGTACAATGTTGAGAGAAAAGAAAAAAAAAAGCTGGAGTGATTAGAACAATAAGAACACTGAGTACCAAAAAAAAGCTAAAGTACGCAGCAAACAAAAAGAATAGCAAAGAAGCTAAGAAACTGACAAATGAATAAAAATTATTAGTAAACAAAGTGGGATATGCTGCTGTGAAAGAGAAGTTTTAAGATTCTATGTTTATTACAGGTAAACAATTTTTAAAACAGAAATTCCTAAATTAAAATAATTGGGAGGCCAAGGCAGGAGGATTGTCTCGAGTTCGAGACCAGCCCGAGCTACAAAGTGAGCTCAAGGCCAGCCTGAACTGCATAGTGAGACCCTGCCTCTAAAA
>NW_004955403.1:29092445-29106212 GCF_000276665.1 Chinchilla lanigera | reverse complement strand
TATATATATATATATATATATATATATATATACATATATATATACACACATATATATGTATATATATATTTAGATGAAGAAACAGTATACCTTTAAATGTACATATCTGTTAATATAATAACAAAGAGTAATTCAGTGCATGTGGTGTGCTAGATATTATAGTTAGTTGTCCAATGTAATTAATTTATTAAATCATCCAGCAACCCAAGGAGGTGTGTACCATTATCCCTATTTTATTTACAGAAATAGTTGTGGGACTTTGCTCAAATTTACTCAATTCACAGGTAGGAAATAAAACCCCAGGGTTGAATTTCAAAGTTATCTGACTCCAGCATTTTTACTCTTAAATCATCCATACTAAAATATTTTCTATTAGAAAAAAAATCCATCAATATATCTTTTAGCAAAGGAGATTTCATATTTTCAAGGAGATGTGTATTTATTTTCTGAATGTTACATAATAATTCTTACACTCTACTTGTAATTATTTTTATGAGAAAATGGATTACTAATGGGGCAATATGTAGTACAGGAAACCTTTGCCAACTCAGTTTTTAGGCACTGAAAAAATGCTGAAATTGTGAAAATATCAGCTGACCATGAAAGATGAACATAACACATGTGTATCCCAAAATAATGTGGGAAAGCATATGTGCTGAAATAAGTCAGAAAATTTTAAATATGTAAACGGAAATAATTATAAATATTTATTATAAAAACCGGCTTAGAATATAATGCTTACTACACAGATAAACGAACAGTCAGCATTTCGTTTGTGTTTCATTCATAACAAGACTTTTTAGTGAAAGAGAAAGATTAGGGCAAACTGGTATATGGTATAATTAAAGGCTAAGATAAGTAAAAATGACTATGAATGCATACCCTGATCCTCTGACTGAGTTTGAATTTCCTCATTAAATAACCATCTCAGGATAAAAGAGGACTGATAAATATAGCTAAAAATTTTAACCTGTTTACCTCCTTTACTTTGCATTTATGAACACACACACACACACACACTTCTTTAGCCATTGCATATGAATAATGTAAGTACAAAGACACATGAAAAAAAATTCTACTCTGTGATACAAAAATGATCTATTTTGAATAATATTTGTAGGAGATAATATTTTTGCTAGAAAATACTATGAATGAGGGAAGGAGAAACAGCATGGACACAAAATAGCATTTAAGATGTAACCATGCACATTTTAAATGTTCCAACCTACTTGTCAACTATTTGAGCCAGTATAACTGAGAAAGATGTTCCATTAATTCTCATACGTAACTGGAGTTTCTTTTGATGTATACCTCAGGATCAGTTGCTTACTATCAGGGGACGTAGTACACTGCAGCCTATTTATCGCTCATGCTAGGCAAATTATTTTGCTTGTGCATATGACATTCTTAAATATGACGTGCACTTGCTATAGTAAAACATGAGACAAAGTCATAGTTCTGACTGGCTGCCAGCTCATGTTGATTCTCCTGCCTCAGCTTTGCAAGTATTGGGGTTATAGCCGAACATCATTATGTCTGGCTTAAAAATAAGAATACGTTTGTTTTAAAATAAAGTTTTATTTAGACATCGGTTCAATAAAATATAAATTAAACTAATATCTGCATTTTAAAAACAAGGTAAAGATTTATGTAGGGTGCATATAAAAAAGTTAATATAGAAGCATTTTAACTTTATTAATATGTAATTAATGGCCTGACAATTCTAAATTGAGATAATGATTTCTCAGACCTAAAGAAATAGTTCTTTACTCTTTATTTCATAAAATAAAACCCAATAATAATAGACTACCTGCTATTTTATATTTATATAGCAGAACAGAGCTTAAGTCAGTCAAGGTAAAGTTTTAAATTGAGTGAATATTACAGATTGCTGTACCTGCCAAGCACAGAATGAATGACCACTAGTCCATTCTGATGTAATTAAGGTAAGGTAACACATTGGTCAAATTACCATCACAGCACTTCTTGAAGATGTGAAATCCTCCCCCTTCCATATTTGTCCAAAGGAAAGTCAGTTTTTGAAACTGTTGGAAAGCATCTTCTTTCTTTGGCCATAGGGCAGGAGGATGTTCTTTACTTTCATAATTACAAAGTATGCAAATCTGTCAGGTAACTACTGTGTGTAAAAAGTACAGCTCCTACAGGTTTCAAAATTGTAGAACATAAATACATATTTTGTAATGGATAGTATTTATTATACTATACTGGGGGTGTTGTAGCTAGTCCTGGAGAATCTACCCCTGAAGAATTTCTTTTCCTGGAAAATACAAAACTAGAGCACTCTTTTCTCCTCTTGAGGAAAGGAATTCAAAGTTTCACTTGAAAATCTGCAACTGGAAAGACAAACAGATTGAAATTCTCTGAGAGTGGCTCATATCAGATTATAATAGTCTAAATTTTTAATATACTGTGAGGAAAAATAAAACATTAAAATGATAAAAAGAGCCATGCAAAGGAAAATTTTCTCTAAACATAAATGCATTAATCCAGAATTTAAGGCATTCCCTATATACAAATAATTCAATAGAGAGCTATATTCTACATAGAATACATATTACTATGGGAATTAAAGTATTAGCAGGTAGTATATCGTGATTGTGTCTTATTCTCTCAAATAAAAAGGAAAAAGAGTGAAGGGGTTATTCTTTAGGTCTGAGGAACTATTATCTCAAGTTAGAATTATCAGTCTATTAATTGTACATGAATAAAGTTCAAACATCATCCCGTCAACCTTTATTTTTTTATGTGCCCTACATAATTTTTCAACCCCTTCATTTCAGTGATGGTATTAGTTTAATTTTTAATTTATTGAATCATTTTCCCAGCAAACTCTCAAGTAGGAGAGTCAGTATGATTCTCAATAGGGGGCTAAATCAAAGAGGTTATTACTGAGAGATTATCAAGACCAGTCATGGCAATTTCAGCCTCAAGTACATTTTTGCAGGTCATTGCTTTCTACCTAAAGTGATCTCTCTGAAGTTCAATTCTGAGTAGCAAAAATAAAGATGTGTTTAAATCTTTTCCACTTATAACCAAGCCTCTAATTGATCTCAGCAGACTTCCTAATTGCAGAGGTTACCTCAGGTAGGTCATCAATTTTCTCATCTGTGGAGCATTGCTGCCGCGATCAACACTTCTCGCACTGTACGGAGGGGCAGAAGTCCCTTTCTTTGTTTACAATAAAGAGAAGAATTATGAAAGCTTATCTGTAAAGTAGTATTTTTGGCTACAAAGCCACAAAGGAAGAAAGCATGAGGTTTAAGAATGGAATGCAATGATTTTATGAACAGAAAGGAAAAAGTAGTATAGTATTTGAATACTATTTACAATTATTCATACATTAAGACATTACCTCTTTTGGAGTCAGTTATTTGTATAATTCAGTAGAGTCAATTTATCATTAGTCTGAAATATTCTAGTAACCTTAGACTATTAATTAATAATAATCATTATTTTTACCTAACTATACACAAATTTTTCAGCAGTTATCAAACATCCAGAAAGAATGTCACACTTCCACATTTTTCTAAACATAGTTTTATATCCAGTTACTTCTGAGCTAAAGAATTAGCACAGCAGCTGTGGCCATAGGCCAGTGGTACTGTGCTACCCTACTACGAATGAAGCCCTATATTTGGTTTCCAGTAGTATGGGGAAAAATTCATATACAGTTGCAGTCTTTATACTTTATTTTGCTTTCAGAGAAATATAGGTACAGTGCCCAATAACACTGGGCTTTATTTCTCCATATTTTGATCAGTTTCATTAAGTAAAAACATTTCAGATTATTGAGTACCACATAATCTATGAAACCCTGATGGAAATATCATAACTATGTAATAAAAACATTAAAGCATATGAAGTGTGATTGAAATAGACAGTGAATATTTAAACTTTAAAAATTAATTACAGTAAATGATACATTGCTATTAACTCCTCCTCAAAATTCTCCTTATTATTATAAAAATTCTTATCCTTTTGTTCTGACCACTTTCTGAAGCAGGTTTAGAAGAGTTTCTTTACTAGGTGTGACCAAAAATACAGCAAATGCAGTTGCCAGGTGCAGTCCAACAGAAAAATAAGCTTTTAAAAACATTGTAGTGTGTTCCAACTCAACAAAATGGTACCATGTGCATACTACTTCTTCTCCAAAGTCAAAATGAGCATGGAAGATAAATGTTTTGAATCAGTTCAGGGTACTGAAGTACCCATGACAGCACATTGAAGAAGCTAAAAAATTAGTGCTTTCAGAACTGTTCTGGAAAGCAGTGAGAAGGATACAGTAAGTGTTTTCCAAGCGAGAGAGGGAGTATTTTGAGGAGAATTAATGGAAATATGTCTTTTGCTGTAATTTTTTTTAGATTTTAGTTGTAAACGTGTTTCAACCATATCTCATTTTGATTCTGTTAATCATAAGCTGAACTATCCTGAAAATAGCAAATAATTAGCTAGTATAAGTACATAATGATTTCCAAATTAATAAAGAGGAAAGTTTAAAGCCTTTATATACTGCAAAGCATAAATATGAAGCAAAGATTCGAGTCCAGTCTATAAACACAAAGGCATAAACTTTTTATTTTGTAATTCAGTCTTTAAAAACCTCAATAAGTGAAAATAACCACATCCTCAATAAAAAGTTTACCAACTGCTCTCTGCCCATTTACCAGTGTAGCTCTCACACCCATAATTCCAGCATTGGACCATGGATCAATAAGGAACTCTACAAGTCTGCCCATGACTGCATGAGGCTTTGGGAGAACATCAAGACACAACCCACAACAAACTCTTTGACAATTTTTGAAGAGTACTGTGCAGGTATTTTATAAAATGTCCCTCAGTCAATTTAGTCTAAAGTTTTCCAATGATTAGACTATAATTATGGCTTTTGGACAGGCAAATTATGTGTATAATCTTCAGTTAAGAGTACATTTAAACCAGGGCTGGGGATTTAGCTCAGCAGCACAGCACCTGCCTGGTAAGTGCAAGGTCATGAGTTTGATTCCTGGTACCGGAAGAAAAACAAAAACAAATAAACAAACAAAAAACAGTACGTTTAATCAACTTGACTTGCCACTGCTGATGTTGACCTTGATCATCTAGTTGACATATTGTTTGTAAGGTTTCTTAAAGATTTACATTATTCCACACTCGTTTTTATTGTACACTTTAGAAGGAAGTTTCCATGGTTATCTGAGACTTAAGTAGTGGGAAGTTTTGCTTCACCTCATGGAAGATATTGGTCATCTCCTGAAATTGTTTAGAATAATTGTGCATAACAGATTTTCCTATTCTTTTCTTTTTAAATACTTGTGTAATAATTTATTTATTTCAGTATGGAATCAAAGATTTTAGTTTATAATTATCATCATAATCTCAAGTGTTCTTAATAGTTTGGTGCTTAAATTATCTGACTTCGGCCTTTGTACATTTCTTGCTTTGGATCTTCTCCCTTTTAGCACATTCTGTGTTAGCTAGCTTTCTATTACTGTAACGAAATGTCTAGGGTGCTAAAATATGGAAGGTTTGTTTAGGTTCATACTTTTGTAAGTTCTGGCCAATGATCTGTTGGCCTCTTACTTTGACCTTGTGACAAGGCAGCATATGAGTGCAGAAATGTATGCAAAGCTGAACTGCTCGCCTTACAATCAAGGGGCAAAGAGAAAGAAGAAGGGACTGAGATTTCATAATCCCCTTAGAGTGCATCTCTCTAGAGACCTAAGGACCTCTTAGTAGGCCCCACGTCTTAAATGTTCCACCATCTTCCAGCAGTGTCTTCCAGGGTGCTGAATCTGTAGCATATTGGGCTTTGGTAGACATTCAAATCTAAATTGGTAATATGTGGTTTTGTTTGTATTTTACAAGTTTTATCTTTGAGAATTTCATTATATCCCAGTGTTATAGGAAGAGCAGGACCAGTTTGATATCTTATTTCTCTCTTTTTTGTATATTTTCTGATAAACTCTGGAAACAGTCATTAATCTAAAGAGCCTTCATTGATTGTGCTAGAAAATGGATTTAGAATGCAGTATCTGAATACTAAGTGCATTTACTATTCCTGAGGGTTGATGCTTCTAAATCATTTCACCTGTGATATAAAAAAAAGTGTGCATAACTTTTTCATATACCCTATCTATAAATATTTCTGTATGTGAATATCTATCTATTTTAAGCTAAAACATGAACTGATGTTGATATCTCCCATCCTAATACAGTAATGCATGGATTATTGTACTCTGGTCTGAAGGAACAGAAGTCATATATTTGCAATTATTATCACATATGTTCTCTTAACTTTGGGATGAGATTTACATTTGAAAAGGGATCTAAGTATAAACCTCTGATAATGAAACAGTAAAAGAATCATTTGAATCTTAGGAGAAAATGGAGGGAAACCTACAATTTGGGTCAAAGTTCTAAACACCATGCATAGGTTCAGATTGGACTTAGGTAGCTTTTATTGGATAGGTAGCCTAAAAAGTGATAATATTTCTAAAATGCAAATAAAGAAAGATATTGAAAAACACTATATACAAAAAAGAGAAACTTGATGGTAGTCACTCTTATGGAGAAAGGGGAAGTCACCTTTTTAACCAGTATTTAACCTTATAAATTTACAATCAAGGACAATTTAAATAATAGTCTGCAAACAAATGAAGGAAGCCCACACATGCTGCCATAAGTAAAACTGTTATAAATGCTTCTCATGAATTTCAATAAATGGGTCTGAAGTAAATTAGCAGTGTACACATATACTGGGGGAAAAGCAGAAATTTCCATGATTACCGAACATAGATTTGGAGCTAATACTGACCAGTGAGACTTAAGACATAGCTATGGTTCATTGGTAAGAAAATGAGATGAGAATAAATAATAAGTTCTGTACTAATTTTGTATCCTAGTCATCTCTTTAGCATGAAAAGGAATATAACTGGTAGGCATTTGGTCAGCTACTTTATATATATTGTATTAAATATAGCTGGTAAGTAGAAAAATACCATATATGTTCTTTTAACTTTGGGATAAGATCTATATTTGAACAGAGATCTAAGTAGAAACCTCTGAGAATGAAACAGTAACAAAAGCACTGGAACCTTGGGAAAAACATGTGAAAACTATAAGATTTTTGAGAGAGTAAACAGTGACAGTTCCAAATACATTCTCTCCATTCAGCAAAATTGACTGACCTTTGAGAATATAATTTAGAAATTAACAGGTAATAGAACATTATAGAACTACTTTAAAAATTATGAATTCAAATATGAGTAGATTTCTGTATGCTAGAGCAAACTGACATAGTTGTGGCACTCTCTATGCAGCAATTACTTTGGAGAGAAGAGTAGCAGAGAGAGAGGGAAGAAGAGAGAAGGTGAGGAATAGAATGCAAACATCAGAGAAGTCTGGTGAGAGAAAGAAAGAAAAGGAATTGAGGTAATTAAAATAACTTCCACCTGGAGGAAGAGCAGGACAGGTCTGATATCTTATTTCTCTACTATATCAACTGTCTGACTCTGGAAATAAGTTTTTCCACAATAGTTTTGACCTCTCATTGAATGTCTCATGGATTCTAGCATGGAGATAAATTTTTGCAACAAGGAATAAGGTGTTACAGGAAGGAAAACAAAGTCTACTTTAGATGCTTGCTAAGACATTTTTTTCTAGAAAGTGGAACACATATCTTACAGAATTTCTGCATCATGCAACATTAGTAAAATTGGGGGCTGGGGTAAGTGGCAAGTGGTGTGTATGATTTCTCCTCCAGATTAAAAGTCAAAAGGATGTCCCAGCTTACCATTAAAGAAGAGGTAGAATCCCAACATATTCCAGTCGTACGAATAAAAAGCTTAACTGCAGCAGTGAAAACTTCTTAGATTTTAGTAGCAATGTATCCCACAAAGAATACATTATTTTCATATTTATTACCATGTAACATAACATCTCCCAGCACTTTAGTTTGCCTCAAGGCAAAAGAGTTTCTCCAGCATTTTCAATGTGTAGTTCTGCTACTTTGACCTTCTTTTATCATATATATGACAAAAATGGCATTTGTGCTGTAAATGTGTTAATCTCCTTTAAAATAATCAAAATTTAAAACCCTTAAAGATTTAAAGAAAAGTCAAATGTTCCATCTCAGTCAGTTCTGGCTTCTATAACAGAAAGACTGTCTACTGTTCAAATGACAAATATGTATTTCTCAAAATTCTGAAGACTAAGAAGCCCAAGACCAATGTAAGACATGATTTGGACATTGGTGATGTTCCTGGTTTGAAAGATTTCTTTCTTTAGACTCCTACATCACAGAGAGTAAGAAAAAACAGTCTTTCTCGTGTTTGTTCTTATCAGGGCATTAATTGCATCATGATGGTTTGTCCAAAGTCCTCATCTTCAGGTGCCGTCCATCACACTGGGGAGAAGGGTCTGAACATATAAATTTGGGGGAAACTTAAACATTCTGTCCTCAAAACACTTTAGTAAATATCTATTTTCTCCATTCATTTTCTCTAGAAGGAACTGAATGTTGGAGAGTAGGCCATCAAATGACAATGCCCATTTTTATTATGTTACTATTGGTACCCCAAATCATAATGCTGTTCTGTACCAACACCCAGCATAATGAACTAGATGTAGTATATACGAGCCTGAGCTTGAGATAACCTTGAGAAAAGTTACAGAGTGATATGGCTCACAAAGACAATGGACCTTCCCCAGATGCAGTAACTTGTTTCTTCAAACACCAGACTCCCACACAAATAACTTCATTCCCTGTACAAGAAGGAAGACACTAAGTGAACCTGACTTAAAAGTATTTACCAGCAATATAGAGGTGCCAAAGGAAATCCAATGATTAACATTACAACATAGCCTTGGAGGGGTTCTATATGGAAGAAAAATATTCCCCAAGGGCAAACTATCTTGTTATCTACCTAACCTGGACATAAAAATCATTAGAAATACATAAGCACATGGGCAATAACTGTCTGATGAAATGGTATGAAATTTGGAAAAATAAGATTAGAAGTATTGTGATGAGAGGCATGGGGAAGTCCAAGCTTGCATTGATTTTTCATTGTAGAATCGATTGTGAAAATATCAGTTTACACGTGAACTATTATCAAACAGCTCCTGTTACAGAAAGTACTCAATAATCTAATAAAACAACATGACTATGAAGCCTTCTATCGTCACTTTATTCCCTGTTTCTACATCCATGGACTCAGTAGATAAGTTGATGGGGTTGACAGTTGGACATACTGCAAATAATGTAGACTGTCCAACTCATATCTCTCAATGTTAGACCCAGTCTACCAACAACAGTTCTAAAGCTGATCTATAACATTATATCATTTTTTCCAAAAATATTAATGTTACCTAGTGGCAGTTTGATTATTTAGAATCACATTTATTATGTAAGGGACAGATGTTTGTCTTCACTGAAATAATCAATTATTCAGGACATAGGTTCACTTTTCATGTCTACATGCTTATTTCATAAACAACCTGAGGACTAACTAAATTCCATATGTATATCTGTCATAACCCATACTGTATTATTTCTGAGCAAGAATGTCATGCTTCAGCAAAAGAACTAAAGGAATGACCAAATGAAGCAGTATTTCTTTGTAACATCTCTCTTTGAAATAATAAACCTTGTAGAAAATGAAATCATCAACTAAAAACATAATACAGGATAAATCAGAAGACACTACCTTGCAGTCTTTGGGCCCTTTTCCACAGGATGAAGACTGAACTTAAAATCACATGTAGTTCTGTGTTTCTATAGCCTCATTTGACACATATCAAAGTATGTAAGGCCTACGTGTCTCTCTCTCAGTTAATCACACTCTCACACAATTACTGTCTTCTATTTCCAGTGGTTTTAATTTTTGCTGGTTTGGAATTGCTTTCACCAGAAGATTAATAATGACTGAATTCAGCTGAAAGATAAAATATAATTGTGCTATTTTACACTCCTCATGCTACTAAAGTCACACTCCAAATTGTAGCTACTGCATAGTGATTGATCTTTATTATCAAGGGAAACAGAATAAAATATAACAGCATGAAATCTAATAGTTGTGAACTGAATTGAATGAGCTCAAAATGTCATATATTGAAGCCTTAAACTCCAGCATATCTGTATTTGAATATTTGGCCTTTAAGGATATAATCAAATGAATTTACAAAGAACCCTAATTTGATAGGACTGTGTCCTTTTAAATGCACAGTTGAAAGATCAAGTTTGGACATATGATAAGGCAGCTGCAAGACAGGAAGATGGACCTCATCATACACCAATTAGGACAGTACCTTGATCTTTGAAGTACAGTGTTGAGAAATAAGAAAATTTCTTTCCATAGTTTAAACTATAAATGTTTTGTATTTTCTTAATGCAGCCCTAGCAGACTAATATATCTGCATAGAAAACACTGATCATGAATGAAGATTTTATTAATTCCTGTCATCAAGCGTAGATTCCCAAGTAATTCAGGTACTGATTAAGAGAAAAGGAAAATTTAATAGATGATAGAGGAAGAAATCCATTGACCCCAACCATAACCCACTGTCTGGTGAAAACAATGCAAAAATCAGATAGCTACCCATTATTTTCTTCTAGCTTTGTAATATATGCAGTTATTTTCTCTTTCCATTGTTCTTATATATTATAAAAATATGTTAATGATGATTATACTTGCTTGCTTTGTTTATAGTAAACTGACATGAAATTATAATTTATAGAAAACAATAAATGCTTCTTAAAAATTTAGTTATACCTGATATTGAGGGTCACAGGGAAGAGGACAGTTAACTTCTGGGTGATCACTCACATTAAGTAGTAGCATATTCTTATCTTTTCATTTTATTTGTTATTTTCCTAAAAGTATAGGTGGAGATGCTGAAACACCAAAATGAGAGTTCCCAAGCGTTAATGTAGATAAATGTCAAAAGCTACATTAGTCGTTACCCTTAATTAAACTTTTGAGTTCTGGTGGGGGGACAGAAATGCTGAGAATTACATCCCCAAACTTCCTAGCAGCTAACTTTACAAGTGCAATTTACATTTTGCCATTCACCTGCACTAGAGTAAGACTGCTGATATTTTTCATCTGGATTTTTCCCTCTGAAAAAGAGAAAACAGTCTATGGCCATAGCATTGTGAATGTGCCTGCTCTTGTCTGAAAGAGAAATATGGAATTCAAGATATCAAAACCAAATTAACCTTGCTGATGGTTTTACTACATACGCGTTCATTGTTTAGTTACCAGCTGTGCTTGAGTTGGAAGGATATTTGCTTGATGTGACCTTCTGATCTTTGGGTCACAATGACAGTGTGTAAGCTTAGATTCAGGTGTATTAGCAGAGCCCTCCTAACTTCAACTCCTCTTAGATCTTTCAGTCACTTTTAAGCAATTATTTTCTATTATGAAAATACTGCTGCTTAAAATATTTCTCATGTTTTCAGTTTCTTGTGCAGAATCCCAAATGATGCAAGACTTTCTTCCTTTTTTTTCTTGAAAGGGAAATTGGTTTGACATAACCAGAGTAAACAGTGATGGATACTTGGCAAAGAAAGCAACTCAAATCAGAAATAAAACCTTATTTTCATATAATTTAAATATAAAGATGTCTTATTAGTGAGAAAAACTCACATTTAACTTTGTCAGCAGTTTCTCTGAGTAGATAAAACAGAAAGGCACTTTGGAATGCCTTTCTGTATATATTTTGAAAAACAAATAACAAGAAGAAAAAAACACCCAGGCTAACTAATAGGCAATCACTGGTTTGAGTAAGTGGTGCAAAAGGAGAGTAGTTGCTGAAAAGTAAATGTGGTCCTTTACATAGCTCCAATAATAAAGTATTTTTCTGGAGAGTGGATGTATAATAAAAGTCTTCTGGGAAGAAAAGATAATATAATTCGACAGTTCTAACTGAAAGTTTAGCTGCCTTAGAATGCTCTACATGTTTAAAATAACCCACCTCAGGAGAAAAGCTATTAATTTGTTACAAAACAGAATTCAAAGTAAGCTTGAGGAAGGCAGAAGTAATGACCCAGCTCAAAATTTGCATCTCAGTGGTCAACAATGGAAGTAAGGTTGTATGTGGCTAGAGAGGAATGCCATGTGTCCTACAAATTTGAAAAGTGAACTTATGGTCTGTTTTAACTTATAATATTTTAAATGTGGCTGTATTTATTCTCCAGTTGTAATTTAGCATGTCTACACAGTCATATTACCTTTAAGGTATGCAAGATCTTTTCATCTACAATCAGAGTATGATTTTAGCACTGAGATTAAAAGTAATGATAATGATGTCAATATGTGCAATGTAGTCCTAACTTTATTCCTGACTCAAGAGCCTCCTCAGTATGGGGCAGGAGGTCTGATAGCCCTCTGTAAACAAATGTGAAAGATAAAGAAATGGATGCAAGAGATAATGAGTAGCTTGCCTGAGGCCTTAAATAATTAGAGAATTAGGCAGAATGACCAGGTTCTCTGATTACCATCTGTGATCTCTCCGCTGCCACATTTAGTTAAGAGCTTAACATCTTTTGTCCGATGCTCTCACCATCCTTATGTTGCCTCTTACTCACTATGTAACCCTGGGCAAAATGCTTCATTTTCCTAAGCCTCAGATCCTTTCAAGGGTAAATAAATGAATGAAGTTAATTGCCCATTTTTCCTTTAATAGAATCTATTCCTTCCTTGTCAGGCTAGTCTCTTTATCATCTCACTGCATGCCTCAGCCATCTTCCAAGCAAGTCCTCCTTCTGAAATCTTTCCTACACTGGCCTTTCCTTATTCCTCCTGATATTTTAACTTCCCTTTCCTTTATTACTTCATTCAAAAGCTGTGTGTTTGCCATTGAATGCTTTATGTGTCATGTTCACCAACAGACACAGGAGATGCATTAGGGAGCATAAGCATATACCATTCCACTTTCACAGAATATTATAATTTCGTCAAGAAAGCAACTTTCAGTATTATCCAACGCACTAACAGTAACTCCTAAAAAGCAATTTAGTAATTTCAGAATATGTGTCTTGTCTCCTTTAACAGTATAATTGATACTCTTTAAAGTAAAGCTATTTTTTCCTATGTAGAATTTCTTAAACTACTCAAATGGTCTAAATAAGCCAATGACACACAATGCATAATTTTCAGCCAGTTTTTGATGGCTTCACAAAATAATAGAATTTCTACTTTATCATTTTAGTTGTACTTCTTCTGTTAGAGTCAATAGAACTAAAAATAATTAGGCAGGTGTCAATATATTAAGAAAAAATTAAAATCTAGCAAAAATAAGTCAACTCAAAGTCTTCAAATATCTAAATTTTTATATATTTAAAATGTTTGAAATATGTAGAATAATTCATCTTTTAAAATAATTATAGGCTCGACCATGATTCCCAGCTGAAAAGTGCGCACAGAACCAGGTAGGCCCCATCCAATCCCAGAGGCCAGGACGCGAGAACAAAGACCCCACGGACATTGCAGACTGAGTTGTTAGGCTCAGGGAGGCCCAGGGGACGGGCAGGGTGAGCAGGCCCTCAGAGCCGGCCTAGCAGGCTCCCCCAGCCCCCCGCGCCTTGTGCCCAGGCAGCGAGTTCTCCAGGAGCGGCAGGGCTCCTGGGTCCGAGTGTGTGCTGGACTCATACCACCACGATTCCCAGCTGAAAAGCGCGCACAGAGCCAGGTAGGCTCCATCCAATTCCGGAGGCCAGGACGCGAGAACAAAGACCCCGCGGACATT
>NW_004955403.1:28932134-29086795 GCF_000276665.1 Chinchilla lanigera | reverse complement strand
TTTGTTTGTAACTCTGTATTGTCTGTATTGTGCTTGTGATATGTTGTAAAATGTTGTATGTCTGTTAATGTTTCCCTCCTTTTATCTTTATTATAAAAAAATAATAATAATAATTATAGGCTCTGTGTTTTCTTTTTCGCAGACATTGCCTAAGCATAGCACAAACGGATTCATTTTATGTCTCATAGCATGCAATCAGTATATATTTAAGTTTTATTGGGTAGAATGTTTAAAATTTAATAAAATACTTGCAACAATTTTTAAAATTAAATTTTAGTTCTTGATTTCTACAACATATATCTTAAATTTCAAACTTTTTCAAGTAGTTCTAAATTTATAAATAATAAGATAACCCAAAGCTTTTTTTGTATACTGAGTGATTATGTAGCAGCTTTACTTTCTAAAGATAGATTTGATTTCATCTTCATATGCAGAAACTTGTCCTAAACATGCCAAACAATGTTTACACAGATATTTAAAAGAGATCAAAAATGTCTTTGAAGAGACAGATTTTTTAAGTTACAGGAAGTTGTGAAGAGATGTTTGAGTGGACTGTTTCAACTTTATCAGTAAATCTGAAAGTAGGGAAAAATGGCAAATGTATATATACACCTACATTTTTAGTATGTATACATGTAAACAGGTATAAGTACACATTTCCTTATGCAATGTATAAATATATATTTTAGCAATATATGTATATATATCTTAGAGTATATTATATAATATATATTTAGTGTATATTTATATAATCATGTCTATTATGTATTTTATATTTATATGTATGTGAAACATACACCTATCAGTATTGTAGGATGGACAAAGCAGTTTTTATTTACCCCACATTCTTTAATCAATGCACTGTCATTTCATCATAAACACAAGAAATAAGCAGAAGAATTTAGCATTTCTCAAGTATGTAAGATGAATGAAATTTAATATACACTTTAAATGTTAAAGACAATAAGTGTTCATTGATTGCCCTCTGAATATCAAAATGGATGCACAAAAGGACAGATGATTGGCGAGACATTTAGAAAAGAAAGATCATCCTCATTTTATCACTGATATTGTATTTATCTTATTTTGAATTACATAAACCAAAATTAGTTCTGCATAATAAAGATTTTCATTCTGTAGATGATCTGAGATTATGTTAAATACCTATAAGGCAAAAAAAAATTTAAATTCAAATAATTGTTGCATATATATATACTCACTCTTAAGTGAGTTAATTATTTCTTTAGCAATAACCTTACATTCTTACTTCATTGTGCCCTGAACCTCCTCAAAATTCTCCACACTTATCCCCAGACGCATGCAGTGCAGGAAGCAATCACAGTCAGATGACTGGGGCTGCTGCAAATTTGTGTCTGCTAGCCTCAACTTAGCCCTTGAAATTGTTTGTATTTTCCTGTTCTCCACTGGAAACTGGCCCTCACATCCTTCATTCTCCACTCAAAATTCTGAATTCTTCTTTTCTGACAAAAATCCCACTTCCTAGTCTTAGAGCACATGGCCAATCAGTGAAGAACTCCCTCAATTTATAAGAGTGTGCTCAGTAAAAAAGTGGCTCATCTGTTACAAAGAAAATATTTTGTAAAACCAACTTCTTCCACTCTAAACATTCTTTCTCCCTCCTTTGATAAATCTTCTTCCTGAATTATTTCCATTCATCAGTTTCTGTAGCTCTTCCCTCTCCATCACCTCCATTTTAAAGGTGTTCGTATGTCTTCCACTTTCAACAGTGAATAAAATAGATAGACCCTGTAGTTGACATGGCATGTGTAACTCTTATTTACCTGAATGAAACATTGATTTTCTCTATTTCTGGGAGAGCCATCAGCCGTGTTCAGCTGTGCCCCTATGAAGAATTGCGTCAGGTACAAGAAGGGTTCTCATCCTAAGATTACAGTATAAAATTCTTTATATTTATAAAAGTCTTCCCTTTTTAAGCCAAGGTGGGACAGTACAAAAGAGAAACTGGAGCCCCACAGTTTCTTATAGATTTGGACCATGTTCTGTTAGATTTTATATCACAGTTTCCCATCTCCTTTCTCATTAGCTGCTGATCACAAGGTCATTTCCTAATTATTGTCTTGTATGCTAAATCCTATCTCAGGTGTCTTTTGTGAAGACTTCAGTTATAATAACGGGTGACAGATGTGGACAGTGGTAAGCCATACAGTATGTTTTAGAGCTTAATCCCTTGTTGCCCAGCTGGTAATAGAAGAAAGCATAGATAGTTCTGAGGCCAGGCAACTCTCTAATTTTTAAAATCTCAATAGTAAATTGGAATGCCACATAAAGGGGGCTCAATTATTTGCTTTAAAATATAAGATTTTGAAAATAATAAGAACATAGAAACTATGAAAATCATGGTATTTGATCACTTTTGCTAAACTTTATTGATGCTATGGAAAAGTATAAAAGAAGATGGAAGGTATTAACCAAATTCAGTGCAAAATATGAAAGTCACAATTTTCAAAAGTAGCATATAAAAGTACTCTCATCTGTAGCAAGAGAGTCAAAAACTAGTGGTCATAGTCAGGATTTGATCTTCAGCAAAATCTCTTTCTGAAGGAAACTAAATTCATGTAGGCAGGTCTTTTTGCTACAAGGATGGCTTCCAGAAGCGTGTAGAATATATGAGCCATGTTAGATGATATTAACATGACAGAAATGTTATGGGAGATAGTGCAGGCTGATATTTAGACCATGGGGAGGTCTATAGTTTAGAACACTTAAAGTGTCACAGAGAATACACCAGTGAACACTACGCCAGCATCACTGAGATGTTCACTGGTGCTTCTCATCTGTAGGCCAGGGCAAGTTATAGGAATTTTGTTATAATGCTTGACTCATTGATATCAGTGGAATAGTAAGGTCTTGAAAAAACAGGAAGTATTTGACAATTATAATGAGTAATAACATTAAAGTGGCAACCAGCGGGGTCTAATCTACAAACATTAACAGTCAGCGTTTCTAGTGTAAAAATAGACAGCCTGTGAAAGCTGTACTCAGCTTGCACGAAGAGAAGGATCAATGTGGAATACGCTAGAGTTGAACGTATCCCGTAATTGTATTATTTTCAAGAGGTTCCGTAGTAAGTTAACACCAACTGTGTGATTTAAAACAGTAGCAAATGATTATCTCACAGTTCCAGAGGCCACATTTTCAAAAACAAGGTGGTTCCTGTGGCATATTCTGAGGGTGAATCTTTCCATCTCTGTTAGCACACATTCTATCGCTATGACAGAATACTTGAGAAAATCCACAGAAAGGAAGAAAGGTTTACTTTGTCTCACACGGTCAGAGGTTTCAGTGCATGGGCCATGGTCGCACTGCTTTAAGGCCTGTGGCAAGAGAGCAATGTGGCCAAAGTACGTGGTAGAGAAGATCTGTTCACCATGGGGCATCCAGGAAACAGAAAGAGAGGAAGAGACAAAGAGGCAGAGACAGGCAATAAAATACACCCTTCACAATGACACCTGCAGTGATCCATTGCCTCTAATCCTGCCCTATCTCCCAGAGTTTCCACTTCACCTCTTAGCCACCCACAAGGACCAAGACTTCCACACAGGAGCCTTTGGGAGACCTTTCAGGTCAAATCTAGGGGCTGGAAATATAGCTCAGTGGCACATGTGCCTGCCTGGCAGGCACCTGGTCCCGAGTTCGATTCCCAGTCCCCCCCAAAAAAGGTCAAATTTATATCAATGACTGTCTCCTAGCTGCAGGTGTGTATAGGCAATGATCCATGCCATTCCTTAGCTTATAACCACATTCCTCCAATCTCTGCCCCAATTTTCAAGAGGTCTTTTTTCTATGTGTATTTTCATAGTCTTCTTCTTTTCTTAAAATCACATCAGTCATTGTCCTCAGGACTCACTCCAAATTGTTATGAGCTGATCTTAATTAATTATATCATCAGAGGTTATTTTTCTAAGTAGAGGATATTCTGACAGTCTAGGTAGGCACTACATTTGGGGAGGACACTATTGCATTCAATATATCAATAAAACATCAGAATTATTTGCTATTTTTATAACTGATTCAGGTTTGGATCTATAACCCATTGCTTGAAGAGATGGCCAGATCTCAAGAGATAAGGTCAGTGGTAAGTGTATGCACTAATGATTTTCTCTGTACTCTTCTAAATTGACACATTGTCATTTCTTCAGACAAATATACACCATGTTGGTGACAATTCCTAAACACTTTCAAGAATATCATGAATAAAGTCTGGAAAGATACTCATTTATAAAGACTCCACAAAGTCATCATGCTCCCTCTGGGAGTAGCAGGGAGATAAGGTAATTATAGTAGTCTTGGCCAACTCTGACTCCCAGGGATTCTATTTGATCTTGCAAACTGTGTAAGAGTGTTTATTTAATCCTCAATTGTATAACTGGACTGGATATATTTGTTGTTTGGTGGAACTAATCTACAGGTTTTCTACTCAAGATCATCCCAAGAAGAAAGTGAGAAGTTTAGGATGAAACAATTTGTGTCCAGAGACGTAACTAAGAATGGAACAGAGCAAGAGTGGTCAGCTTGCATCTATATTATCATATGTTAATGTCTTCGGAGTTGTACCCTTCATAAAGGAGACTTTGTAAAATCACTTTGCCAAATCAGTGCATCCATTAGTATCAGCTGGCTTCTGCCTTTGACCACCTAAGTGCTGTGCTGGCTCCATAGCCACACACACAAAATATCCATGCTTGCAGAGATAGAGAGCATCTATGTGATCTTCGCTACATGCACAGGCATGTCAAGATTCGGTATTCAATATATCAGAAAAAGAGGTCAAGTCTGAGGCCCTGATTTACTTAATCTCTCTGGGACTCCTTTCACCTTGTTGGTGTCAAGTTAACTACACTGAATTCCTTCCACCCTAGAATTCTTATCTTATTCTGATAAGAATAAGTATATATTCTGGAGGAAATACTGTCTTTTCTGCCTTGAAGGTCTAGCCATCACCACTATCTGCGCTTTTATAAACTGTTTAATATGCTTAAAAGATTACTAGATAATATTGAATCAGACCAGAAGAGCACCTTACAGTAAAGATATGTAGGGGTAGGACTACCGTCTAGAACTTGTCAGTCTGGAGAGCTCTGTAAGTGACTAATATAGCCACAACTAAAGTATGACCTTAAAGGAGAAATTACAGAAGGATGCATGCTGTACAAATGATTCAATATGTACTTTGGATCAGTGAAGTGCACATGGCTTTATGTCCCCAACAGAAGTAACACTTGGCTTCAGAAAAAGAGGAAGTAGTGGCTCTGTTTATCATCATTCAATAATCCACCAAGGTAATTTGAGTTTCACCCATGTCCTCAATGCTCATGTTTTCCTGGGTTGATGTCTTGGTCCTCAAAGAGGTTACACTTTGTCCAGAGAACATTAAGTTCCATAAAACTATATATGGCGACTCCTTCCTTGTACTTGTATACAGGGTCAAGAAAGTAGGCAATGAATTATCAACATTATGGGGACAGGATTGTTTTTCACAGTCAGAGTGAGGGAGAATGCATGACAACAAAACCATCTATTTGGCTAGCTTTTGGTATTCCTTTGTGTAGTTCTGATGATAAATGGCAAATGCAAGAGATCTGGCCCAAAAAGGGAACAGTTATCAGAGGAACAGATGTCTGAGGATATGGATCACACTGCCAAATAGCCACTGAGACTTGTGGAGGTACTGATTTTTGGAAAAGTTTGCAATGAGTAATATGAGATTAATATGGCTCTGATTTAAAAATAAGCTAAAGGAGTTGTATATTATCCTATTAACCTATTAAAATTTTGTCTTCCAAAGAAAAGATGATCACCAGAAACCTGAATTCTTTGCTCCTAGCATACAGATAATGCCAGGCCAGGATAACCTCTAATGACACAACTATAAGCTTCACAAATTCTCCCCTCAAAGAACACTTACGGTTCAGCTTCTGTGAGTACTGTTGAGAGCCCTTCATGGACTTCCTCAAGGGCACAGAACTAGCTTTCCAAAGCCATTATTTTCCTGAGATGACCCCAAACTCATGACTCATTGGGAAAGGATAGGAAAATTCACTCATTTTAGCCAAGTGATGGGACATGTTCCATGGCTTCTCAAGGATTTGGCCAAAGGTAGTAATCAAAGTCACAACATCATTTCAGTGTCCTTGTGCCCAGTATTTGAATCCTCTACTCAAATTTCCTTCTGACCAAGGGTACTCCCAAATGGACACTCCAACAAAGTCCTCTTCAAAAAAAATTAAAAATATAAAGTCCTCTTCAAATCCTGCTTCTAGAGCAGTGATGACTGAATGCCCAAACTACAATCCAAAAACCCTGCTATCTATTGCAAAGTGCCAACGGTACAATTAAACCTGAATACTGAGGTTATAGTTTAGAAAAAAAACTCATGCATTAACATATATGCATCTTCTGTCTTAAAAGAAAAACATAACATAGGTTCACCACCACTGTTCCATGGGAATTCCATCTTTAACATATAACTCATAGCCAAACTCTTAATGTTTCAGTTCTATCATTTACCTCTTAAATACTATTGGTAATAAAGGAAAACTTATCTTCTTCCCCATTTCTTTTCCCTAATATAATTAACAAATTGTCCCCCTCCTTAACTGGTTTGCTCCTTTAGGAGCACTAGCTTCCTCCCTGCACTTTGCATAATACCACCGTGTTGATTCTTCTAGAACACAAATTAGCCAGTTTCACACCTGTGCTTCGACAACTGTGTGAATGAAAGCGTAAACGTTTTCTGACATGGCTCGTGATGTCCTTCAAGGTCTAAACTTTGCCGTCCTCACTAGGTTTTTCACCGCATGCTATGTTCTCTTTCTTGCATATCCTGAAAATGTTGTGTTTCAGTTCTTTGGATATTGCATTTTATATCACGAATACACCTTGCCAAACGCAGCTTACTCTTCCTGGACAAGAACTTTGAATTATAACCCAAAATAATTTGGCTCATGTACAGTCCTCTATTCAGTACTACTCTGGTGAGTACTGGTTTAAGAAACTATTCTTTACCAAATGCAGGTTCTCTGGACAAGTGCTTCCCTCGTGGTTATTATAGCATCACAGCATTCTTCACACTTTCCTGAGATTTCCTGTTCCTTTTTCTTCTCTATTACATACAAAGGACCATATTTAGCTAGATGTTCATAGTATTACATGCAAAGGACCATATTTAGCTTGATGTTCATAGTTCACAGTTCATAGTATTCAGTTCCTATCAAACTACATTTATTGGGTTGATGAATTAATGTATATATATATTCTTTTCATTTTAATTCTCACCTTGGTGTTCTCAAACCTTAAGTCCCTAACTTCTCTATATCATGACTTCCTATTTTTAATCAAACTTCAGAGATGATATAATCTTTAAAATATCACCTGCTAATAATTTGATCATTGGCTTTGCAAAAGTATTTAGTAATATCTAAGACAACAGCTAAAATACAAAGGTTGGATTTCTAATGTTAGGGCAGTAGTTATAAACAAATATATGCTATGAAATGCCTCTAAAAAACGCTATATAGTAAAAATAGTTTCTTCTCTACATATTTTATTTAGTACACTTAGAGCACTTATTTTGTCAATCACCTACCTTTTTGTCAGTTTCTCTTGACAAATATAAGGTGTGCTAAAAAATATGCATATTCAAATCTTTAAAAATTTACTACAAAATAAAACACACATTGCCATTAATTCCTTTCAAAATAACGTTTCTTAATTCAAACACACTTATCCCATCATTCTTGCTAATTTCTAAGGAAGGTTTTGAAATTCCTTTTCTGTCTTTAATTGCACTATCATGTGTGCCTTGCTTCCTGAATCTGTTCAACATGTTGAAGTTTCATGGTTCGTCTGCTTCGGGGAAGAGGCTGAAGTTGCATAGTGTTAGTTCCAGCAAATAACATGGATAAGGACTCATTGTCAGAGATTTATTTGACAGAGATTTCTGTAAATATTTGATAAACAAGAGTAGTCATATATATGGTAAATTTATAATTTTTTGAAGGCACATTGTCACTGAGCTCCTTCAAAATATGCAAAATATTCCCTCTCCCTCCCAACACACTTATCCCTTCATTCTTGATAATGTACCTTTGATTGTAATAATTTTTTTCTTTAAATTTTAAACTTTCATAGTATCTTTCCATCACTCCTTGAATGAAGGCCTCAAGTTTTAGACATAATCCAGGTGTTAGGGGAATAACAGCTTTGGTCCTTATAGACTAAGACATGGACCTTAAGTTATAGTTACTACTCAATTTCTTGTTTTGTTGAAAATTGCTTTGCCTCTGTTGTACTTTTGCAGAGAACCACAAATGTGACAACCTGACAAGCAGCCTCAGTTCTTTGTGGCTGCAGCAGCTGTAAATCACCTCTCCAGGTAACCTAGTTTATCACACCTTCTGAGCAGACAAGCTATTCTTAGGGCAGCCAGGTGCACTGTTGGAGCAGGTTGTGCAGAGACTTTTCTGTCACAGGTTAACTTGTGATTAATGTGAAATATTGAGTTATTTCGTCACATTTGCTGCATAGATATTTCATACCAGGTCTGCCAGGAGTTCTTTTTTTATCCACTCGTATCTAGGCCATGTTTCCTTATGAATACAAAATTTCAAAAATGGAAGTGTTGTTTACTGTTCTATATTAAGAATTTTTTGCATTTTATTGACAAGAAAGCATTTCATGACTAGGGTAGTGAAAAGTACCTAGGGCTAACAGTATTCAGGAAATTAAGAAAAGAATTTGAAAGACACCTCTTTAACAAAGTACCTGGGACTTTGGTCAAAGAGGATTTAGCAAAGCTATTTAGAAGACATGATATTACTATAAATTATTAGGAAGTCTCTAATAAGCTGAACAATAGACACTGTGCGTATATGTGTTTGAATTGTATTTAACAATGGATTGTGTAGTTTTCTCTTGCGTGGCACATTACTTCATGGGCAGTTATGCATGTGTACAAATAAGTTCAAAGCTGAAGACGGTTTTTATCATATAACATAATTTCTCTTCCCTCCTTGTGCTTCACAGTTGAGAGCTTTTGGAACAAATAAAAAGTAGAAAAGTCTCTTTTCCCTGGGTACCTCCTCTATTATTTTATGTCATCTAATAAAATGGCCTATCTTTAATGGTACATGTCCAGCCATCCTTCCATTATGACAGAAAATACCAAGGAATAATCAAGTCAGAAAGACTGTGTAAATACACCATTATGGGCTGGAGGGAGTCATAGGTTTTTGCCATGCTTTCTCACAGTGTCTGACCTTACTGATTTTAAATCTCAGGTTAATTTGGATAATGAAGACTACTAATCCTTTTACCAACTGCATGTAAGGACGCAAAGCAAAGACTTATGAGATGGCTATCAGTCTAAAACATTATGCTGCTTGTAAAAACATTTCAACAATTTTTCACAAAAACCTTATGAAGTAAATACGTTTTTGATCATCTTATAAGTAAGGCAAATGAGAAAACAAAACTTTAAAAGACTAACCCAAAATAACACAAAACCAATTTAAACAATAATATGTTTTCAGTCTTTTATATTTAAAATAATAAAAAAGAAGATTGGCCCAAGATTGCTCATGAAGTGACACAAAACAGATTAACAATAGGACTGATTGCATTTCACTGTTTTTGGGGTAAATTTTTATTTTTGTTTATTTATTTAGAGGGCTGAGAGTGTAGCTCATATATATCAGTATATCAGCTATATATATGTTTGTTTTGCAATTTTTTATTGATTTATTGGTATAATTTAGATATGGTCACATTCACTTTAAGAAATTTCTATCTACACATGATATATTCTGATTCCTCTTTGTTCTCATCCTCCTCACCTCACTTCAACCCCTCTCCCCTTTGTTTACAGAGCTTTGTTATCATTGTATCTTATGTTTCTCATTTTTTCTTTTCCTTTCCTTCTTTTTTCCTTCTCTCTTCCCTAGTTTCCCTTTTCTTTTGAATACTTTCTTTCAATTTCACAATTCCTAGTACACACTTTGGATCTTATTTACACATAAAAACATTCTTTCCTGTAATATCTTTTTCTTTCCCCTTGAACCACTCCGTGAAAGGATGGTCAGTAGTCATATGGATGTTGTGTAATAACAGTATCTAGAGAAAATATTTCCACTATATTAATTCAAAGAAATGACTGGTGGCTTTTTACTTTCAATTTTATTGATGAAGAAATTGAGATAGACAAAAAGTTAGTGTCTGCTGGTAACTGCCCCTCAGTATTTTCCACAGCTGGGATTCTTTCTTTTCTATCACTATTACTAAAATTTGCATTAAAATCTGCCTTTTTAATTGCAAAACATGAAGCATTTGATTTGCCTTAAGTATCATTTGATAGGTGCTAAACTCTTCCTAGAATGGAATATGAACATTTGTGATAGGAAAGAGTTGCAGAAGAGGACATGTTTACTTATATATAAACAAATTTTAAAATATGTAGGCACTTTTAGACACTACATTCTTTAGGTACACCTGAAATGTTATCTTGCTTTACTTATTTTAACTTTGTGAGACATCGCTTGTCCACTGTTTGATGTTGTCAGATAATTTACATTTATTATGGCAGCAATGACTTTTAAAAGAAAATTATAGTTTAAATCATACTTTAAAATAGATCTTTTAAAAATCGGTAGTTTTTATGGGCTGTTTTAATTATTTTAATCTTGCATTTTAGCAGGGAAATCTTCACTGCTAAGTTAAATCTTCATAAGAAAATGAAATATAATTATCTTTTTATGTTACATGAAAATTAATGATATCATCAACACTTATTATGTAAGTTCTTTCAAAAAGTTAACACATTGCAGTATCTTAATTTGAAGTAAAAGGCCATTTTAAAGACTTGCCTGAGAATGTATAATTAGAATTAATGTGAGGTTTTCCCTCATGGTATATGCTTGTAAATGGCATCTTAAAGGAAAGAAAAATGTGAAATAATATACAGGAATGATAAACTAAAATGGTTTTATTATATATCTCAAACTTCCCACCTCAAATAGAATGAATTAAATTTCAATATTTAGGTGAATAAACAGTAGACATATATAAGATGAACATATTGCTTTAATTAAAATTAAGGCCTAGGTGAAGTAGACCAAGACTTTTTCTGCTATAAGCTCTCTGCAATAAGCTCCTTACATTCCTTGAATGCTTGCTGTGTAGGAGACATTGTTGTGAAAAGTATGGTTAATTTTTTCTACTTTCTCAACGTTGTTTTGAGACTGGCACTATTATAGTGATTTATGATTGGTTTCTTGCCCCGCTGTAATTCCTGCTCAGTTGCTATGGCACCCAGCCAACATGGCCCTGGAGGTCATGTGGCATGGTGCTGAATCACTATGGTGTCCAGCCAATATGGTTCTGGCCACTAGAGGCCATGTGCTAAGCTCCACCCTTCTTCTACTGAGTCAAATTACGACTTCCTACTTCCCTTTTTGTAATATCCTGTTCCATTTTCCCATGCTCCCACTCAATCCTGATCTGCCATGTCAGGCCGTCTGCCGTTTAAACTCTGCCTCCAGCCTGGGGTTATTTAACATTGGACCCCACAAAAGACCCTCAGAAGCTCCACGTTTTTCTCATTCTTTCTTTGTGGTCTTCTCCGTGCCCCTAATAAAGGCATTTTATTCTGCTTTATGTCTCTGTGTGCTAGAAAAATCTATCAATTTATATATGACTGCAATGTATCAGAAATCTTTTGCTTGAGATGACACAAAGTGCAGTGTGTGATTCTGGATTCATTTCAGGGTTTGTAAGGTTAAAACATTGTTCTCTTCTCACTAGATCATAATTTCTGGACAAATTTTAAAATTTTCCATATTAGAAACTATTCCTCACATGTTGGCATTTTTCTCCCTTTTAAAATTCTTTGAGGTAGTATTGGATTCACAAAATAAATATGGCTTACCATATTTTAAGCAACCTAATGCATTTTTTCTCCTGGCAGAATTTACTAAAACTAACAAAGAAACAAATAGTAAGGAAGGAACTCCTTAATAGGAACAATACTAATAAACACTGTAAGAACAATAAGAAACAATTAATACACAATTAAATTATTCTGATGGTTTAGTTTCTAAACATTTACATTTACCTGTTTATCCTGTTCATTTTTCAAACAGTAATTTTTCTCTTTCCCTCAAGTGCTCTCCTAAAGTTGTTCAGTATTGGTTTTTGCTGTTCAAGCAACTTGGTGTTGAAGGACGCCAATCTTTAAACATCTCTAGTAGATTTCACCCAAGAATGTTGTACCTCTAGCCTCAGGCAGAGTTTTGGGACTGAGGTAGTGTGATTCACAACCTCACAGATACATACATAAAAGCAGAGCGGCAGGTTCTGGTAGGAATCTACAACCTCAAGGAAGAATTTAAAACTCTTCTGTTCTTTTTCCTGTTCCAATGGCTTTGATTTTAAATTTATTCTTAAGAGCCTTGATCGAGGCTACTTTGGAAAAGTCTCATCTAGTTTGTATCAATTCCTTTGCTCAGTATCCCTCATTTTGTTCACACATCCTGCACCCTGCACTGAAATATGTCTCCTTTGTGTTTGGAAGAATTGGTAAATAGATTAATATTGCATCTTTGAAATACAGACGTAGCAGAACCATGCCATTATTTAACCTCTCTGCAAGATGTGATACTACTGCCCACAATAGCACCCTCTCTTAAATTTACACTAATGATCTTCCTTCCTGATACTTCTAATAGACATAATAATAGCCTCCCAAGGTATTCTTTTATCCAGAATATGTGAACATGCTAACTTTTATAGCAAAATATATTTCTCATGTGTAATTTAATTACTGGCCCTCAGATGTGAAGCTTACCCTATACTTTTCAACAGAATTCAGCCTAACCATATGGGTCCTTGAAAGTGGAGAACATTTCTCAGATATAGACAAAATGAGATAGAATGACCAGAGGATCATCAGAGACAGGCACACTGCTAGCTTTGAAAACCGATATGGGATTCACATGCCAAGGAATGTAAGTCTCCTATCACATTTGGGAAAGGGAAGAGTCAGATTTAACCCCAGAGCTTTTGGAAGGAAATATAACTCATCCAATACCTTTATTTTAGCCCAATGGGATCAAATTTGCATTTTTAACCTACAGAATTCTAAAACAATAAATATATGTTGTTTTTATTCACTAAGACTGTAGTAAATGGTTATGCCAGCAAAAGAAAACGTATATTAATTTTTCCTTCTCTGTTCAAAATAAGGATAACATATTTTCCTCATTTATTTTGTATTTCAATATTTTGTATATTACAGATTTTTCTATATTCACCTTATTTACTGGGTTTTGGTGAAGATTTCTATAATAATTATTTTCTTATTGTATCACTTGTCTGTTTGGGTTATTTCATTTCCACACAAGTAATCTGCTAAAACTACTGGATGTCTATGTGTGGTTACAAAGTACCATTCCAATAGCATTTCCCAAAGCCTGTGGGGGGACCACATGTATGGAAAATTCCCCCTGATACTTTGTATGTAATTAATCAGAAGCTAAACTCATTGTTCCTTTCAAGAACCACACTTCTACTTCTGAATCCCTCTTTTCTTGAATTTCATACATTATTTAGTTGTACAATAATCTGCTTCATTCAATATTAGAAATTCTGCTGATGTTGGTGGTGCTCCTTCTCCTCTAAATTTTTCTATAATTTCTAGCACCTAAACACAATATTTCCTCATCATTTTCAATGACCTAATAACTGACCTAGTTTAATTTCTCATTATTTCTTTGCTAAACAATCCAAACAGTATAATATAGTGGTTTGAAAGTGCGAACAGTCACTCACTTTTTAAAGTAAATTCCAATCATACTCTAAATATGTTTGTGTATCATGTGTCCTGAAGGTGAGTGGATATCTTAGGATAGACTCTTCTCTCCAATGTAAAAGCATTTGAACAGTGGTAGCAAAGTTCATGAGTTAAGTTTAGATCTCAAGATATTATGATGGACAAACTCATCTGATCAGACACAAGCCACATTTGCAGGGCCATCAATAGCATTTTAAAAATTTTTATGGTATAACTTATAGGCTTCTTCTTGCTCAACCAACTTTACAATGCTGAAATGTGGATCTGTGGATCTAACTGCAGTGTTCCCTGCTATACTTAAGCAAAGCTATGCAGAATGTCACAGTGAGTTCTGAAAAATTAAAATGTTAATACATTTTTATGAATAATTGCCTAATTTGTACATTCTGGGGTTCACTTTCGATGCTGTACTGATTGTACAAGTTTTTGAATAATTCATGTATAGGCCTTCTCCATTACCCTGACAATCAAATTTCTGCTTTGGTTCCAAAAATCTGCCTTATGACATTACTTACTTATATCAGGGATGTAATCTTATATTAACTATTTTTGTGGAAGAAAAGACATAAAGAGAGGTATCTACAGAAGTAATTGACACATTTCTCTTTTGGGTGACCTTTGTAAAAACATATAAAGATAACATTGTCATTTCCTTTTACTGATTTGCTTCTGTCTTATGACCTTGACCACATTATAAATGTAGATGTAAATTCTTTATCCAAGAGAACCAAGATTTTTAAATGTCCTAATAGCACAGTTGATTACATGAAACATAATCATTTTCATTTTGCCTTAGAGGCCTTGCATGCTACCTGCAAAGAACTGGGCATACAAGAAAGGGCTTTTGCAAGGAACTGGACTAGTGTAAACCATTCTTCCAAAAAATTCTCAAAGGCAAGCCAGTGTATGCATTTATAACTGAAAACACAGAGCTGTCTATTTCAACAAGAGAAAAAAAAATGCCCCAAATTATCTTTAGAGGTATTTAGTTTTACCAGTAAACCTTCTATCACCTAGACACAAAGTGCTTAGCAAAACAGAGATACTCCTCCTCCAATGGACAGCTCTATTCTAGAAAGGACTTGTTCACAAAAATAAAAATAAAAAAAATTATTTCACTTCCACATACTGAAAGCCTGTTAGTGATGTCATTGCCTCACTCAATGGCTAAGAATGGAGGCTCTGAAGTCAGACAACCTGCTATGAAATCAGATCCTGTCCCTCAAATAAAAGTGATCTATTGTACCTTTATTAATGTTTTATATGTGTGACATTTAGTATTTTAGTTGTCATCTTTGGATTTGGTCTAATGGATTTTGTGTATGGATGATAGTTTGAAGTAGAGAAGCTTTTTCTTCCTTGGTGACCCCGTGTTCTCACTGGCCACGAGGGAAAGAGGGCCATCGCCTTCTCTTCCTGCCTCTCCAGTCCCCTCAGTTCTAATTCAATGTCTTGGGTAATGGATGAGGACTCTGTACTTCTTAAAAGTGTTCCTAGTTGTTTTTTATCATTTAATCTTGTCTGGAAATCTCTGCTACTTATCATGAGTATTCAACCTGAGCTTCACGGGAATAGTAGATATTCAAAATGTGTTAATCAAATCTTTCGTGGTTAACGTTTGCTCATTTTCCTGGGAAAACGCTGTCAATAGTTATAGTTCTTAAAATTTGAAAGCCACAGTCTAAATTCATGATGTCTCCACTTGATAATTCAGACATAGAGAGTGCTCAGAACAAGGAAAATATGAATTGCATTTCCCAAATGAAGATTTTGGGGTTATCTGTTCCAAGGGGTATCTATTTCTATATATTATCTATTTCAATGGATATATTTTATTTATTTCAGCATAATTAACAGCAGAATAAATTCATCTCCTTAATTAAAAGTATTTTTAAAAATATATCTCATTGCAATAATTTTGAATTTCCTATCAAGAATAAATATTTTGTTTTAAAAGTTAGGTTTCATTTCTATTAGGACCAATGTCAAATGATTGTTACTCCAGTAATATTTAAAACTAGCAATTAAATACAGCAGATGCTGGCTGGGGTTTAGCTCAGCGGCGCAGCATGCGCCTGGCAAGCGCAAGGTTGTGAGTTCGATTCCAGGTATCAGAAAACAAAAAAACAAAAACAAAATAAATACAGCAGATGCAGATAAGAGGTTACTTGCACCTCCCATCATTTGTATTTTGTCTTTACTGAAGAATCAACTCATTGTCCAATTTATTTTATATCATTGGGATATACCTTACTTAAAACTCACCTGAAATAAGATATAACTATGTTAAATATATAATTAAATACATGTAATCTTAGGGTTAGTATTTTGGTAGTTATATATCTGATGATTATGAAGATTATTTTGTTGTTGTTGTTGTTTTTCTGGTACCCGGAATGGAACTCACAGCCTTGCACTTGTCAGGCAGGCATTGTGCTGCTGAGCTAAATCCCCAGCCCCTATGAAGATTCTTTAACAAGTAAAAGTTCTAAGTAAATTATGTGCAAGCAGGCTTAACAATGATAAGAAAAGTTATTAAGTTATAAGGACTAATTAATGTTAATTTTGTGAAGTACAAGCAATTTTAGTTTATAACAGGTGTGAGTTAAAAGTTTGATATTACTTGTCATTTTATTTTATTAGACGCGTAAAACTGAATCTTTGTTATTTAATGTATCTATAAACTAATACCTAACATTGATAAAATGCACAATATTCTATTCATATGTTATTTAAATTATATTTATTAACATTTCTTTTTAAACAGATCTTACTTGGTTTTATTTGTTACTCTAGAACACAGTAGTCATTTGGACCTAGAATGTTCAGAATCCTCCCTACTACCCACATGTGTTAGTTATTTTTATAGCCAAAGACGTGCCATACAGAAAAGAGAAGTGAGGTACAGAGGTAGCCTGGTTGGTTATAGTGCATGGCTATCTTATTTGAACAGTTCATTAACATCTTGATATAAAATTAATAGCACTAAGTTTTCTACATTTGTTTGTTTGTTTGTTTGTTTGTTTCATTTGAGAGTTTAAATAGAAGAATTTCCAGAGCAAAAGTTCCAAGTCCAGGTATGAAAGAAATTTTGAATTAATAAGTATTTTTGTAATTTTCATAGAAACTGAAAGTTAATCTGCTTACATTCATTGAAAAATTGAATTCTTGTGCCTATGTATGTTTCTTACAAAGTGACAGATTATTAAATAATTGAGAAACTGTGATGTTCCCTAACATATAGGATAGTGTGTTTAGTTGGGAGGAAATAAAAAGGAAGAAGGGATAAGGTCAAGAGATAGTGGGGTATAAATCTTGGTGACATTGACTGACCAGGATCCATTCCAGGCAAAAGATATATGTCTTTCTGATGGTTAATTATATATTTCAACTTGTATAAGCCAAAGGATACCTGGATTTTGGTTACAGCTGTGTGAGTGCTTCCAGAAGAGGCCAGCTTTGAATCAGTAGACTAAATAATGATCTTCCCTTAGCAACATGAGTCAACATCACCTAATCTCTTGTAGGCCCAAAGTGCACATTCTTTCTCTACCTTCACCGGGACATCCACGGCCTGTCCTTGGACAAGAATCTTCTTCTGGCATTCTGGCTTTCAAATTTCAGGACACAGTGCTCATTCAGGTCTTTGGCTCATGTGCAGTTACAACAATTTTCTTTCCCTCCAAGAAAGTAGCATATTATGATATTTCTTATCTTCTGTAATCAGGTGAGCAAAGGTCCAGAAAAGTTTTCTCTTACATAGGTTTTATCTTCTTTCTTTTCTTTCTTTGTTTCTTTCTTTCTTTCTTTCTTTCTTTCTCCTTCCTTCCTTTCTTTCTTTCTCTTTCTATTTTTCTTTCTTTGTTTCTTTCTTTCTTTCTCTCTTTCTTTCATCTATCTCTATTATCTATCTAACCATCTATCCACCTATCATCTGCCAAGTATTCTATTTGTATATTTCTGTGGGGAATCCTGATGCACATAATCTTAAGGAATCAAAATTTAAAGTGTATTGTATCTCTAGCCCATTTGTTTTAACTGTATTCAGTGCAGACTTACTGAGAAAACGGTCTTTATTGGACTGCATCCTAAATGGACATTATTTCAAGAAACATATTAAATGTACTGCATAGGTACTACTTATAAATGGTTGTGTGCCATCTCTTTTACTGTTAACAATAGAACAATGTAAACAAAGACAAAATCAAAGAGAAACAGAAGCTGGAAAAAAAAGACCACAGAGGTGTAATTGAAACAAGAGGAAAAAATATTCACATAAAGAGATAGGAAAGAAAGAACAAAAATTAAAGCATAAAAAGAGCATTATTTCTACATATGATCTAACTACAACAAAATCTAACATCTAAATCCAGCATTTATCTGGTAGTCTATTTCTATCTACAAAGATATTTTTGAAAGAAGGAGGGTATAGGTGTCATGGTCATAATTATATCAATGCCACTATTTCATATGTATCCATTGCTGGGAGCAAGCCTCTTCATTTTAGGTGAAAATTTGGCTTATAACATGCAGTGATCTATCATCTATAAGAGAAATGTGCAGAAAGATAAATTGAGCAGTAGTCTGACAAATCTTATTAGAGCAACATATAGAAAAGGAAAAATTAACAGCTAATCCATTATAAATGTCAAATCCACACTGCCACTTTCCTCATAACTATTGTATTTCCATTTCTTTCTCATTAATTCTCAGTCCTTAATAAATAGTTTTCATTGAATGGTCAGTCATGTATATCCATGAACTTCTAATCAAATATGTCACTAGTGCCTTTAATTTAAAAGTGTTTTTGGAAAAAGTCATTGAAAACATTTTGTTTCTTTCTGAAAACTATGAGTAAGTATATCAGTAAAATTACACATACTGGTCTTTTATGTTAAGGTATTTAAGGGAAATTTCAATTTTAAAACAAGTTTAGATCACATAATTAAATAGATTATATGAAGTAGAAAGGAACGTGAAGTCACTATGTTATTTTCAGAAAGTTTGTAGACAAATGTCTTGTAATATGTTGATTATATTATTTAGGAGTGTAGCTATTTAGATAACGATCTGACATAGTCTATTAAGGATGATGCCTATAAATTGTTTCTTTACTTTTGTTATGGTTTGTGTCTGGGTGTCCTCCCAAAGCCTCATGCGGCCATGGGGCAGACTTTTAGAGTTTGATTGATTATGGGTGCGAGAGCTACACCCACCCTGGGGTGGATAATTTGCACATGTAAGGGAGAGAAAGAGGGTGCTTCTGGCCATTTCCTCCCTTGTGTGGGTGCTTGTTGCTTTGTTGTGTTCTGCTGCCATGAGCTGTAGCCCTCTGTCATGTGCCACTCTGCCTTCTAACCTGCCAAGTATGGACTGAAACCTCCACAAACTGTAAGCAAAATAAACCTTTCCTTCCTTAATTCTGGGCGTCAGGTGTTTTGTCCCCGCAAAGAGAGAAAAGTAAGCAAGACAACTTTCTCTACGAAACAGTGGTTCTTTTAGTATCCTTTTGGAGGGATCTTTTATTGAATGGATCTATTCTTCATGAATGTGAGGATATGACAGAGACAGAAACAGAAGCAATCATGTTTTTTTCACATGAGTGTTACTTTGTTAATACAGTGAATGTCCTTTTAGATATTCCGGTACATTGAAAGACTCAAATGCTTCTCAGCATGCCCTACTGAGAAATGGAGCTTAATTTCCATTGTCCTGGTTTTAGATCTTCCTTGGTGTATTTCATGACCAGTAGACATGGCAGTATGATGTCCTACAAATTCTCCACATCTAGGATTTAGGAGGACAGGTAGCATACCCATTGCTGTCCTAGAGCCACGACTGAGAATATGAGCATGCCAAGCAATCTGATGCCCTCCCTATGAGGAAGCCTAAACAATATGTGTTACACATGTACAGGCTTCGTGGTTAGTTCTTTCTCAGCACTGAGTTCTAGTCATTCTCACAAACAGAAGATAAAGGCAAGAAACCATTTTGGACTAGGTGACCAGCAAGCTGAATGTTACCAAATAACCTCCAGTAATTACCTAGTAATCCTTGTTTAAGTTATGACCTACAAAACTGTAAGATGCAATAATTGCCCTATTGTTTTAAGCTATGATGCTTTGTGGCAGTTCTAATAGAGGTTTGATAAGTGGATGCTGGAAGCAAGAAATTATCATTTTATGGGCTTTATCCAGTGATTCTTGCATGAACACTGAGTAAAATGTAAGCAATAAGATAAAATGACATAAAATATCAGTGAAATATAAACAATTAGATAAAATGAGTTTATAGCTTTTAATTCCAAAGCAGCAGTTTTAACTTCACCTGCCTATTTTAACTACCCACTTATGACTAATTTTACTATTTTGTAATTTATAACAGAAATTGCTTAAAGCAGACATATTAGCTTGACTTGTTCTCTCCCTGTCTCTGTGTGTTCTATGCAGTTCTGAAGGTTGAAATGATGTCTTTCTTCTGCCCCTTTCTAGTGTTAATAAAATCTATGCTTTATAATAGTTGTCAATTATCAGGGAGCCCTGCAGTGACCCCAACTTCCTGCAGGTGCTATGCACATGGCAAAGAGAAAGAACAGGAGACAAGTAACCATGCGTTGCGGATCTAGTATGGCCAGTTGTTCACAGGTCATGAGGTACTATATCGCATTCACATGGAGGAAAACAGTGAGGGGAGGATGGAATGACTCAGAGGGCTGCATGCTTTTAAACTGATGAGGATCTTATGTTGATGAGGACATGGGGAGAGATGACAAGGAAAAAGAAAGTCTGTCCATTCTTCCAGGTGCAACCTTTTTTATTTTTTATCACTACTTTGTTCTCAAGGAACCAGGACATCTTCAGCAGATGCAGTCTTGTCCTGGAGCATAACAGCACCGTGGGACCACTGAGGACTCAGTTATGACAGGAGACACATGTGTACCACAGCTGGATGACATGGCACAATACTGGCCTCAGACTAGCCCTAATCACAATGTAATTATGAAATAATTTCCCCCCCAAAGTTAAAAAGAATGGCCTTCCACAATCAATGTCTTTTCTGTGTTTGCTCTGTAACCATTTCCTACACATTAGTCCATGTAATACTCATGGCAGCTCTGTGAAGAAACTGTCATTATCCTCTTCTCACAAATGAAGAAGCTAATGTATGCAGTCCTTATGACTCCCCACAACTTCCCAAAGATTATCTGTCAGTTAACTAGTAAGATTAGTAATAATAAGGTACATAAATGAAAGTTATTCTTGTACCAATCTCCCTTTTATATGATCATTCTCTGCAGTTCCAGTAGCTAGTGATACCTTTCACGGGAGTCACTGCTCCCTTCATTCAGGAATATTCACTTAGGAGTATTCTGAATTCTACATTCATCTAATCCCTATTCAACACAAAGGCCAAATTAATATTCTTATAGCACAAGTGTAATATTTGTTATTCCTGACTACACATTTTCAGTCTCTTCACTGCCTACACAATGTAGTTTAATTTTGGTAACCTAAAATTATGAGTCTATAAAAAATACTGTTCCCACATTTTCTTCTTATGGAGAAAAATACATACTTTATTCTTTGGTCTGAGTATGTTAAAGTTCACCTAAATTTAATATATTAAGGATATCTTAGGTAGATTTTATAAAATACAATTTATATTATTTTTATAAAGTTCAATGTATGAATGTGATAAATATGAGACTTATGAAAGAAATATTCCTAAACAGAAGCATTTGATGTCTGTATTGCATAAGAAGCACTTTTGTCACATACTAAGTACAAGAGAAAGAGAATTAAATGAGTGCTTTTTTTGTCTTTGGGTTTATGTCCAGAAGTACTGACATCGAATGTACAAACCTAATGAATATTTAGCTATACTATAGACTTCCTTCCATCTAATACATTTTTTTCTAAAATTATACCAGTCAGTCAGTCAGTTCTATACAGTCACCATTTCCAAACATACCACAGGAGGCTGTCTGTTTTGGTGAAAGTAGAAAAAGCTTTACTCAAATCCAGCTCCATGGAACTGAAGGGACCCTATATTCCCCCAAGTCACCATCGCCCTGTGTCCAGGTGTGCCAGGGCATTGTATAGCAAAAAAGAGATGGCAGACACAATGCAATGAGACAAGAGCAAATCCACATGGATTTCACCCCACCCCCACCCCTTCCTTCTGGAAATAAAACTAGACCTTGCTTTCCAGGGCCCACCTCTGCATTTATGTCCAATTGTCTGAGCAGACTGAGAAGATGTGGGAAGTGGCTTTTTTCTAAAGAAAAAAAAAATAAGTACAGTTTTCCCTCTGGGTACAGAATTTTAAAACATAAATTAATTTCAGTTATTATTTCCTTTATTGGGATATTAATAAATCCTCAACCATCACAGAAGCCTGAGTACGATAATAAAATAGCAAGGGATATTTCCTGCCTGGCAAGTGCGATGTCCTCACTTTGATTCCAGGTACTCACCGATAAATGAGTAAATAAATAAAATAATAAAGTTTCAAAAATAAAATGAATTTCTTCATATTATGGGAAAATATGTAAAAGTCCAGCAACTATACTGCTAAAACAAAATGCCTTGGACTGGGTGATTTAGAAACAATAGAAATTCGTTGCTTACTCTTCTGAGGCTGTCATTCAGGATTGAATTATCACCAGATGCTATGTCTGGTGGCGGCTGGTTCCTCACAGACAGTATTTTCCAGCTATGTCCACGTGGCTGAAAGGCAAACAGACTAACTACAAACTCTCAAGACTCCTTTCATAAAACACTAATCTTTCATAAAGACATCTATCCTCATGACTTTGTTTTTTGTTTTTATGGTACCAGGAATTAATCTTAGGACCTCGCCCTTGTCAGGTAGGTGCTTGTGCCACTGAGCTATATCTACTGTCCCCTCATGACTTTGTTGATGATATTTCAACATGTTAATTCTCAAAGGGATATATTAGATCGAACCATGTTGTTTCTATAGCTGACTGGCATCACTAATTTCATGGCATCTGAAATAAATAGAATTTATTCTATTTACAACATACACAAAATTCCCACCACCAATATTGTTTCACTATTCACTTCAAACCAAGAGTTGGAGACAGCAGAAGCACGATTTTTGTAATCTTACATGATCTAATTTTACATATTTACACACAGTTTACATCAATAAGCATGTTGCTAGAAAGACAAATAAACTAGCAATCGCGTGCAAGGTTGACAACTATAAATGGATCTGATCTTGGGTAAAGCGAAGACAATGGATGGCTCTGTTGTTTCTTCAGTTGAGCGTTGCTAGCCTGAATGGGAAGGGCTCAGGAGACCCAGAGCAAGGGCAGAAGGGGAGAAGAAGGGCAAATTAGCGGAAGATATGCCCTGTACAGGAACCTGATAACACAGAAATGCAAACACCTTATGCCGTAAACATGAGCAAAGCTTCATAATATCAGTAAGAGCGCAAATGTGGAAAAGGGAAAAGGGAAGAGGGGAGGGAGGCTGGTGGGAGGGAAGGGTAAGGTCACTAGAACAGAAACGAGCTGTATCCCGCACGTTTCCACACCCTAAATAACTGTGCACTGAATGTGCTGCGAACACGTATTAATTAAACGAAAAACTGTCAGAAGCAGTGGTCGGCAGCCTTAAGAGTGAGGCGGAAGAAAGTCAAGGAGGCCCCTTGCAAGGGAAGAAGAGCATAGCTCGTAAAGTGACTGCACTGTGAGAGAGCCTCAGAACTGTGGGAAACTGTGTTGGTTTTGATGCTCAAAAGTGGCTGGAGAAAATGGGGAAGCGATCATCCCTGTTTAATGTAAAACAGGTCTTTTCATGTGATGCTGATAACAGATTTTAGAATGTAGGGAGAGGGAGACTTTTGGTGATTTTAGTCTGATATTCAATACTGTACTTCAAAAAATTACTTTGAAGCACGGAATGTAAGGCGGGATTGACAGCACTGAGGGAGTGGAGGGCAAATATGTTGAAGTAAGATTTTTCAAAAATGAGATTCTCAATTTGGCGAGCAGTCAGCAAAATGGTGGAAGTGCTGTGAAGGGTATTTTAAGTGGACAATTAACAGATTATAGCTAGTGAGCGTTACTGAGGGTGTAGTCAAGTTGGGGAGTCAATACGGCATCACCCAGGATTGTTAGTTCTGACTTAGGTTAAGTGATTTATGGTGTTAAGAATTTAGGAAGCTGGAATAGGATTAGACTTGAGAAGAAAAGCATTAATATTTAGATGTACTCCATTTTCAATGTTGGGATCAAAGATAAAATTTATTTTGGACCTGGCTAAATGGAGAAAGAAAGAAAAGATTGAAAACTAGGCCATTTTATTTTACATGAACATGTCCCAGATAATCCTATCTTTTTTTGTGTATACTGAAATCTTATTCTATCACCTGTACTTCTATTCCTAAGTAAATTGAAACTCAAATAGAATTTAGCGTAAATGACAGAAATGGAAAGTTAAAAGGGCAGGAATCAAACCCAGTCCATTGTGGTAACTGGGCATTTTTCTTTCAAACATACCTGGAGGTAGAAGGTGAGGCTTTGCCTAAGGAGGTTGGTATGACACACAGATCTGGATTCTTGGTGATTTTTTTTTTTCAGTATCAGGAATCAAACTCAGGACCTTCCGCTTGCCAGGCAGGCGCTTATGCCATGGAGCTATACCCCAGCCTAATACTTGGTGATTATTATCCAGTTCAGAAAGAATTTTTTCTATAAAATCATTCAGAAGTCTCTCAGGGTTTCTTGTATCTCACATGAATTTTCCAGTTGTTCATATTATTTTTTCCAGTTTCTATTAAATTGTTATGCAAATACAGTAACTCATCTGTATTTTTCAAAAGCAAAAGAGAGATTATTGCATTCACTTCTGTTTTAAAGATATTTATGTCTTATAGTGAAATTGTCCTCACATGTAAATCGAAATTGTCCTCACATGTAAATCAGAATGATTAGAAAAATATTAAAGATGTTTGCACCTTTATGGAAGAACTTGCAAGTAAAAGGGCAAAAAAATTCATCTAGGCTTTTTCATTTTACCTTGTATGTGTTTAAATAAGACCTAAAATAACAGTTTTAGAACAGAAAATGTGTGCTATGCCTGACAATGTACACGTTAGACAGCAAGGCTGAATCTCCTAACTTAAAAAGAGCAGAACAAACATTGTCTGAGTGTTTCCTTTGGTCAAGCACAAATGAATTTAGATTAGCTAAGATACTGTTTTGAGTCTTGCCAAGAGGTTTTAAAAGATATTATTAAGAAAGAAATATTTATTTCAATTTGTCTTGGCTTAAATACAATACAGAATGTAAACATAAAGTTTTAGCTGGAGATTTCTGTTTCAGAGAACTTTTACTTTTATTGTTTTAATTTATATGTAAATTCACACCTAAAGTGACATGCATTCATATTCAACAACAGGAAATGTTCACTCTGAACTTCAAATACAAGTTTATCCCGAATGATATCAATAGCCCAAGTAAAAGCAGAATACTTGAAACAGGATGGTAGATTCTTAGAGCAATGCATTACACATAACATGAAAATGGCTAAGCACAAAAGCTCTTCCATCATCTTTTATATAATTTATTAATTAAACTTCACATTATAATGTGCACGCACGATACACTGCAAGCATGATAAAGGTCTGAATGCTGAGAACGTTAATAAATATCTGCTTTTGACACTCTACTATATATTAGTCATTACACTAATATTTTTTAGGCATCATTTCATTTTATTGCAGTCTAAATATGGTGTTCTCTGAGTCAAAAGCAATCTGTACCAATCTAGAAGCCTTCATTTATCATTCAATCAAGCTGGTTAATTCAATTCTATCCGTGTTTCTTCTTCCATGCCATTGTTCTTTTACCTTGTTGATCTGATGTTCCCTAAAAGTTCTGCTTCTTTTCTTTTTTAACCATTTCTTTGTTTTTAAAATGTAATGCTTGATGCAAACTGCTACTAAGACACTGATAATTTTTAGGAAAATTTATCATGATCTAATTGTCATATTAGTAGTTCACAGTAGAAAACTTTGTCAGGACCACATATAAAAAGACAAATGACATAAGATAGAATGAAATGTTGCAAGAACTAAGTCATGATCAGAATATGAAACCTCTAAATTAGTTGTAGGAAAATTATCATATTCTATTACATAAAAAGTTGCTGTCTTTTTCATTTTAACTGGGAAGTAATTGGGATTGATATATCTGCAGTCTTTCTTCAATATCCCTGAGAAATTGGTTCTAGGATGCCTTCATACCAAACTCTAGGAATTCCCAAGTCTCCATGTGAAATGTCGCCATATTTTCATATAACCTACACACATCCACTTGTATACTTTCAATCATCTCTACATTTGCTTACAATATCTTATGCAATCTTAATACTATTTAAACACTGTCTATACAGTATTGTTTAGAAAATAGTGACACAGAAAAGTCTGTAAATGAGAAACCTATTTTTTTTCTAAAATTTCCATCTGTGATTAGTTGAGTACATGAATGTAGAACCCGTGGGTAGATACAGAAAGACAACTGTATGGTACGTATTACTTTGGAGGTCAAGTAAGTTGCGATATCAAATGTAAGATTCTCCAAGCATTCCAGTAGTTTCCTCCTTGCCATAATTTTGAGAGTAATGTCAGTAAGATCACCAATGTGTCTGTCTCCTAAAATATTCTTCTCATTGCAACAGCTTTTGCTCTCCTACAAGACTAGTGGAGACTATTTGAGCTTCTGATGTGTGACCAAATTGTATGTTTTTTTTTTTTATTTTAAAGAGAAAAGAACCAAACAAATTAACACAGAGACATAAACAAAAAAACATAAAAACAATAAAAGCAATACAGAATTTTAGACAAGGTGATAGGAAATTAACAATGGTTGTTGTATTACATATAGTTTTCTTCAAATTGATTACTCAGTTAAAAAATATAGGCATGTAGGATTGATCAAATAATTAAACATTAACTGTTCCTTTCAATGAAACAATAGAAATTAGTAGTACACATTGTTTTAATTTCAGGTGTTGTATTCTTTGATCTCCTAGGTAGTGCTATATTGTAACTTTAAATTAAAGATCCTTATTTGAGTCTGGGTTCCCAGGATCTCACTATTAGAGATATTGCTAAGAACAAGTCCAATAACCAAAATGAAGAGGATATAAAGAACAGATAAATCCTAAGAATCGTGACTGTGACCACATTAGCATAGGCTTATAACAGGAGGAGTCTGTAGCATTCTATAGCCTTGAAATGAGAACAAAAATATTTAAACCATAAAGAAATATTTAAACTTCAAGGTGATCTATACCTCATTTCTCCATCCACTCTCGTATAGCGCTGTTTTGATCGTGCACTCATTATATTGTAGCTCCATTACCTTCCCTCCTTTTCCTATATCCATTATAATATATCTATAAGTATATCCTTCCCTTACAGAAAGCATCTCACACATCATCAAGAGACTTGCCCATTCTTGTCATTGAAGTTTTACCAGAGATATGGCACACATTCCACCCACATGGCTGTTTTTATGGACCCCCAAATATAGAGGAGTGCCCTAGTAATTCCCATTTACATGGCCCTATATTATTTTCCTGTTAGTACATATTGCTTTGTTGTACAACTGTGGTAGTTGTTCAGAAGTTGTGTTATATGAGTAGCTTTCATTATTAAAAAAAATAATAAATAAATAGAATTCAAACTAAAGTCTGAAACTTTGCATTCTACAAAAATAGGTACTTTTAAATATTTGAAGAACTTTAACAACAGCAGAAACTTAAATTATCTCGTTGCAAAGCATTAAGAAATGGAAAGATGACAAACTAAAATTACACAGTAGCTCACTGAGACCCAGTGCCCAGTGCAACTCCACATCTCTTACTTTATGCCTTTTCAGTCCTCCCAGCACATGACAGATTCTCCATTGGATCTCAAAACTGAAATCCCTGGTGTCCTATTTCCAATTGTATTTACATTATATGGTGATCTTTACTTAATTTCATCACTTACAAGCAGCTAAATAGAATGGAAAGATTTCAATTTAGAAATCATTTCTGCAAAAAGCAAGGAAGTTTTCTTTTAATTTGTACCTCTTAAACTGTTGTTTTCACAGACTAATACAGGAATTATTTATAAGGCCACTCTTTCTTCTCAGGAAAAAGGTACTATATTGGAATGAGAAACAATGCTAGAAAAAGCAAGAGGAAAAATGAAAAGCAGTAGACAGAGTTGAAAAGTAATGCCTCATTTCTTACAGAGATGAGTCAGTAGAAGGAATATATGGGATACATATGTGGAATATTTCTTCATTGGGAATGTGAAGCAAGAAGCAAAATCCATTTAAAGACCGAACTAAACCAACCAACCAAGCAAAAAGAATCAAATTAGGAAAAATATTCATTCCGGGTCTCAGGAGTCAGCCGATTCCTTCTGAATTCCCTTTCTTCATTTGTTTTCTGCAATTTACATCTCACAAACGTCATTTTCTGTCACGTGGTATTTCGTATTTTGATTGATCATTACAGTTCCTCGAGATAGGGACTTGTGATTGTGTATCTTTACCTTATTACGACTGAAGATTTTATACATTAAAATGTTGGTGGGATTAATTCCCACATTTAATTCATTGATAACAGTTCTGGCACTCCCTATAATATCTAAACCAAAGGAAAACATTGTGGAAAGCATTTTGTTTTTTCATCTACACAATAAATTTATGCCAAGCTTTTATTATGTGCCAGAAACCACTATCTGCACTGGAAAAAAAAAAGCAGCAAACAAAGACCTGTGCCTCTGTGGAACTCACATGGATAGGAATGACAATGGATCAAATAAATGAATAATCTGTACAATATGACATCTTGCCAGAGCCACTGAAGCAAAATAAAGTGCAAATAGGAAGAAATTAGGCTTACGTTGCAATTTTGCTTTTTAATTTTTGTTTTTCTTTCTTCTTTCTTTCTTCTTTCTCCCTTCTTTCTTTCTCTTTCTTTCTTTCTCTTTCTCTTTCTTTCTTTCTTTCTTTCTTTCTTTCTTTCTTTCTTTCTTTCTTTCTTTCTTTCTTTCTTTCTTTCTCTCCTTCCCTTCCTTTCTTCCTTTCTTCCATTTTTCTTTCTGTCCTTTCCTCCTTTGCTTGTTTGTTCTAACTAGGCAGCTTTCTTTTTTCACCATCCAAAGAGCAGATGTACTTTCTTAGAATACTCAAAGAAGGTAATAAAACAAATGTGATGAATTATTGATGCACTCATGGTAAAGATAAATGTCACTCAAAATGTTTTGTGCTGTGTCTGAGTCTGCTTTACTGCATAAGAGTCATCACTAAAACCTCAAATTTCCTCCTGTACTTATAGTAAAAAAATTCATATACAATTGGACTAGAAGAGTTCATCACTTTTTAATTTTAATTATTATAGAAAACCATAGTAGAGTCAGGCATCAGTATTATAAACATTAATATATGATAATATATTAATATAATAATTAATATGTTAATATAATAACAGTTAATATATTTTAAAATGTTATTCATTTCTCTGCTTTGTTATGACAAATAGCACTGAAAGCCTGGGTTCTCCCAGGAGAAATATTCTATTTCTTGCAAGATACAGTAATCTGTGCACACAGAGGCATTCACATATGCCTTCAACTTGACAAAAACTAGGAGAAAACTAAAATTTTAAAAAACAACTCAAATAATAAAAATATATTATTGTAGTTAGAATGGATGGATTTCAAGGCTAAGCTCTGAACTTTGTCCTTTTCTCTGTTTCTCCCAAGCAAGCAAGCATTGCGAAGTTGCGTTAGTGCTTACAAATGTGAGTTAATTAGGCATCAGTAAAAACATGAAACCTGAGAAGCAATGAGCTTTTACAGCTGGATATGGATATAGCAGTAGATGTGGATTCAGGAGAAGTGAATCTCCATCCTAAAACTGTACAAGATGGAGGAAGAAAAATAAAGACAGTGCAATAATTAATATTCAAAGAAGATTCTTACAAATTTTATATTGTTATTTTAGCCAGTCTGGAGTTTTCAATTAGTATTTTATCAGTCATAATTTCTCTATTTTTTAATCAAAATGTCTGAAATTGTCTTTATGAACCCAGCTTTAGTTTACCGATTAACCACAGCAAGATATTTTTCACTAATTGAATTTGTGTTTATTTTTACATATACATTTTCAAAGCACCCTTCTGGGATTTCTTAAGAAAATATAAATATATCTTAATATTTTCCTCTAAATTAATGTATTTAGCCTCTTTCCTATTTTTAAGAAATAAGAGATACATTACATAAAATAATCACTTATCAATAAATTGCATACAAATTGCTATATATCTCTTGAATGAGGGTGTTCCAATAAAACGTAATAAAAACAAAAATTTTTATAACCTAATCAGGTAATCAGATTTCTATACAAATAGGTAGAAACAGGCAAAACATTATATAGTAAAGTTTGAATATTCCTAGAGAGCTACTGAGAAAATGGAATAAAATTGTGCTACACTCAAAAATAACTCAATTTTAATTCAAAATGTTACCATAAAACCTTGAGAGTGTATGCCCTCATCCAAAAACCTCCACCGTTACTTTTCTCAGATGGATGCTCTTCTTTTCCAGTGACTATGGCCATATAGTTGTGCCTATATCCTACTTTTCCAATTCTTCAGTATCATAAATTTTTTCTGTTGTTTTTAAATTTTCTTCTTTTGTAGATGATTATCCTGATACTTCTTGAATTTCCCCAATACAATTATTTCATGCTGTAAAAATGAGAAAGAAGTTCTCCTAGCAACCTAGAAACAGTAGTTACTTCCCTGGGCAGCTGAACAAATACATCATTTCCAAGGTGATGCCAATGTACAATTTCACATGCAATTCTATCGGTATTGAAAGGAAGAAGGGGGGGGGCTGGGGATTTAGCTCAGCGGCAAAAGCGCCTGCCTGGCAAGCGCAAGGTCGTGAGTTCGGTTCCCGGTACCAGAGAAAAACTAAAAACAAAAAAATAAATAAATAAATAAATAAAAGGAAGAAGGGTAGGAAGAAGAAGAGAGAAGGTTTGAATCCTAGAGCTCCTAAAGGAGAAACGCACAGTTTAGACTTTGTGAGATTACCATTTACTAAGTGAGTGACAATAGGTCTGTCACTCACTTAAATTTTATGGTTCTCAATTCTCAAGAAAATTGAACATTGTCAGCCTGTCACATCTCAGTAATACTTTACCCTGCATAGGGGCTTGACAGCGAATTAGGAAATAGTGTTGAGAAAGTCACTGAAATCATTCTGCCATCCTGGAAAGATTAATCTTTTTTAGCAACTACGTGCACATTTTCCACATTTCCCATTTACCATACTTTCCAGAATGGACAATAAATACCTTCCAAGCTATTGGAAATTGCTCGATGAATTGGTAGTGGAAAGCTTGGCACACTGATGTGGCTCTTCAGTGGAGCTAAATAGGCTGTTCTCAAAGGCCAATCCATTCTGATCACGCGTCCTAGCCCAAGACATTTACGATAGTCACAGGATCTACACTTGCACAGAAAACCAGTTCTGTAATCAGAATTAGTAAAATATAGGAGCTGAATAGTATAAAACTTCTTTGGAGCTGAACTTCGAGGAGCTGAATAGTACAAAACTTCTTTGAAAAGCATTTGGTCTCACAGAGTTGATCTTGTTCAGTGGTTCTGACAGATAAAAAAAAAGCAAATTTATAAAATATGACATAAGCTCTACTTCTTTTGAGATTTGAGTAGCCCAGTGGTACTCAGTGTATCGGCATGAAAATGTATGTAACTTTTAAATAAAGACATAGATCTAGGCAAAGACATAAGCAGAACCAGAGGTAAAAGTACAGATAAAGATACAGATGTTGTGTATATATAAGCATCAGGGACAGCTACAACCTTTTGTGTATGACTGGAAAAGACAGGCATAAAAGTGGTGTTAAATTTACATTTTTTAGTGTTCAAAGACTGTTCAGTTTACAGTTAGCAAGAAATATCAAGATTACATATACTAAAAAGAAAAATTATTACAACATTTTTAAAAAATGACACATCCTGGCTCAGGGTACTGCCTTTTTATTTTAAAGGGGCGGGGACCCAAAATAATAACAACAAAACAGAACTATCTTTTATATTATTAAGCTTAATTATTTTTCCAAAAGTACCTTCATTCTAATTCTAAATTGCAAATACAGTCCGTTTCCTGGTTTGCTCTTAATTATCATCTTAATAAGCATAAAGACATCAGTCATAAAATAGAAAGTGACCGGGCAGATATTGAAATGCTGTTAAGTGTACGAAGTGTACAAAGGTGCTGTCACTTTGTTCATAGATTGTTCACTTAGAAAATATTTTGTTTCACAACGTCAATTTTGCTATTTTTTACATTTAGAAAGATACCTCATAGGAAAATTTTTGGTTCAAATTTGTATAATTAATAAAAGTATAAATGTTAATATCCATATATTCTAGATTATAACCTGTAAATATTTTGATAATAATCATTTTAATTTAAAAAGTCATCTTTATAATCCCTTAGACCCATTTTATCATTCAATAGTGATTAGCTAAGGGATCACATTTTCTTTATAATAAAAGAAAAATTTAGATGAATGCATTACGTACATGTGTAAACTGAAAATTGACAACATCCGTCAAGATGCAAGATGATATGGCGCTTATTGTAAGGTCAAGGTTGGAGAACGTGACATAAGTTCTTTATGAATTAAAAAATAGCAATAGTTAATTCAAGGTTGCAACTCACTAAATTTTGATGCCCTTTGAAATGAGAAGATCTATAATAGCCTCTTCAATTGGTGCTCAAAAGTAACACAGATGTAACTAACAGAAATATGAAGTACTTAAAAATGACAATGGCTGCATGTTTTACTGTCTTTCGCCTTTATAACTATTAATTCATTTAAGTGGTCATTGAGATTTAATATATTGCTATTTCATGGCAAATCAGTGGTGGTCAACTATTAAAATGAGCTACTAGTACATAGAACAAAATACAAATCACCTTAAAGAGATAAATTATACTATATATAAACTAAACAAATAAATATACTTATAAGTGTATATTTATATAAAACAATTTCATGAATAGTATCTACTTATTTCTTCAAAAGTATTCAAAATAAAACAAAAATATTAAAGAATTTTTAATGAAAGCAGTAATCAACGATGTATTTTTCTCACTAATTAAAGTTGTCATTTGGTCAGAAATTTCTCAATATGCATATTTTTGTTTAGCACATTGTAAATATGATTGCATTTCATTATCAGGAGATAAAAATTTTAAATATTCTTTTTTATGTACTTCAAGTGAGTATAAAAAATCAAGATGAAACTGCAACAAAAATGCAAGATCATTGAGATGTTGTAAAGAAATCAAGTGTTTCTCCCCAATGAAAATCCATTACTCTCTTTAAGAATGCTGAGAACACTGCATGATGTTGATTTGTATTTCTGATCTCTGAAATTATTCCTAAAGCTTTACTAACAGCAGATATTTTATATAAGAAGTAATCAATAGGATAAAACTCTAGAATATGATAAAATTCTGCTTTTTTAAATAGAATTCATGAAGTGTTGAAATACCATTTCATGATCTTAGACTTGTAATTTGAAAAAAGACACAATTGCCTAGAACAGTGCCTCAAAAACCATGAACTTTATTACTAATTTATATCATTTGTGAAATGTCTTCAAATGGACCCTTTAGTACTGTTTCTGCACAGAAAAATATAAGGATGATAATATTTGCTTCTTATCAGACAATATTATTCCAAGGATTCATGAGCTACTCTTAGAAAAAAATTTAGAATTCTTTAGGGGAATATAGTTATGTCATTTAGGAGATATTTCAAAACTAAATTATGAATCTTTACTTGTGCTGACTTTCAAAATTAATCTCAAAAGAAAAGAGTTCTATGCAGATTTTTTTTCTTGGTTAAAATGTCATGAACTTGGCAAAAGGCTTAGTGTTTTAGGAAAGGATCTATAACTGAATAAATTTTGGAACTGTCTCCAGGTATTTTAAATAATATAAAGCTGTCAGTATGTCAGTGTTTGAATTTTTGTACCCCCACAAGATGAACTGTATGACAGAAGATAACATTAGCACAAAAGAGACAGGTCACTTCCCATGACCTGCGTATATTAATTTCTTCAAATTTCATCTCATTTTGCTTGGAAGTAGTGACTATAAGTTTTGAAAAATGTACTAAATCACATCTAAATGGATCATAGCTAAATACTGAATTCTTGGGCATAGAGCCGTGTGTAGGAAGCAAGATGAAAACAGGTGTATGGTAACATCTTGCAGTTAGGCTTTGTCTCATGAACTCTATAAACAATTTTAAAAGAAGGATTTAATTATTATTGAAGCAACTAAAGAAAGTCAGGATTAGGTAAAACTGCCAAATGTTACAGAGACAGAGTTACAGTTATTTGCAAAAGGTCTCCTAAATAATTTTCACTTTTGAAATATCACTAAGGAAAGAGATGGTGTTTTCTAAGATTAGCCTATTTCATTATTAATAAAAGTGATTGATTTAAGGTGACTATTAGTACAGAGATAAAATATTTGTGTGTGTGTGTGTGTGTGTGTGTGTGTGTAGTATATGTGTGTGTATCCGTATAACTTCTCTCTCCAATTGAAGCTAAGTTTGACCTAATCTGGAGGATGAAGCGGGAGGATCACAATTTGGAGGCCAGTTTAAACAGTTTATAGAGACACTGACTCAAAATAAGATGTAAGGAATGTGGACATACTTTGTGGTGGAGTGCTTGCCTAGTATTCACAATACCTGGGTTCAATCCCCAGTACAAGTTGGGCAGGAGGCATGGAGAAGAGTTCTTGGCTAATGTTTTCTACCTACTATGTTGCTGAAGCCGACTTTCTTTCACTTGAATGATAGTGACCACTGCCTACTTTATCATGTAAAGTGAATACCACAACTTCATTATTTACTGTGATATCATTTATTGTATCTTTCTGAATCGCATAAAATAGGACTGGATCCCTGGCCAAACAGAGTATTATACAGAGGAATGAGCTAAATAGCACAACATGATTTGAAAACAAATGAGCTAAATATCACAATATGATTTAAAAATAAAGACAAGCATGAAAAACATGTGAAAGTATATATGTGATTTATTCACTGGATGTGATTTGGGAAAAAACGTGAGTACCATTATTTCCATATTTAATAAAGAATTATGTTTTGTTTTATTTTTTCTTTTTGTCTTTTTGAGACAGGGTCTCGCTATGCAGTTCAGGCTGGCCTTGAGTTCACTTTGTAGCCCAAGCTGGCCTCGAACTCACAACAATCCTCCTGCCTCAGCCTCCCGAGTGCTGGGATTGCAAGCGTGCACTACCACGCACGGCAAGAATTATGTTGATATGTTACTTTAAAACACTAGGAAAAGCACCAGATTATACTAATATGCTTTCATTTATATTGGTGCATGAGATAGCTGTAAAATATTAACAGAATGCCTACACTGTAGATGTTTGTGGAATAGTGACCTACAAATGTATTTACAGGTGAGTCCGTCATGCTGAGACATTTCTAGCTTCTCAAACTTCAGATATTGGTAGAGTGAAATATCTGAAGGAAGAATTCCTACAAAAAGAAGTTTAAGATTCCTACTGTGAGGGCTGGGGATTTAGCTCAGCGGCACAGTACCTGCTGGCAAGTGCAAGGTTGTGAGTTTGATTCCCAGTACCGGGAAAAAAAAAAAAAAAAAAAGGAAAGATTCCTACTTGTGATTATACTTGCAGTTCCTGTTCATTTGCCCGGAGCACAGGTCAAGTAAAGAATTTCTTAAGTTCAGCTACAGATCTAAAATATGCATGACTGTGTATTATCAAGAATTGCTAAGACTAAGTTTTTTATATGAACAGAGTATATTTTTCAAAATAGATCCCTGCCACCTACCATGAAGTCACAATTAAATTATAATTTTTTAACTTTTTATTTTGTATTTTTGAAAGAAGGTTTTGCTTATGCAGTTTGAGACGGCCTTGAACTCACTTTGTAGCCCAGGCAGGCCTCGAACTCTCAGCAGTCCTGCCTCAGACTTCCAAGCCCTGGGATTACAGGAACATGCACTATACCTGGCAATAATAAAGTTCAATTCAAGCATATTTTGTACTTCCAAACTCTTATAAATAGTTAAGTGAACAGAACAAGAAAATATTGAGGGTCAAAAACCAGAAAGCTGTACAAAACAGAATACAAAAATTGCCCAGCTAAACAGTTAATTGCACCTACTAGGGAACAACATGACTAGAGATAGTGAGTAGCCTTTCCACAGTTGTATAGTGGTCAGTGCTCTGGCTAAAAACCATACTAAAGTAAATGAAAGTATCTGGATCCTCCAACTGGTATTCTTCTTTATACACAAATAACTTTAGATATTCATTGGACCAAGGAGTAAAAATTTTTCAGGTATCACAGATATAAGAAAAATATGTCCTTATTTATCTTCACACATTCACTTAAGAATAATAAAGTAAAAAAAAAATTAAAAGTATTTGGAAATCTAAGTTTTAAAATAAACATGTGTACACACCCATATATGAAATATGTGAACAAAATTATGTGTTTAATATGCCTCTAAAATGGAGAGACCTAAGAATCTGAAAAAGGAAAATCAACAATAGTAGATTTTTGATTAATTTAATTTTAGATTGAAAAAATTTTTTAAGTTCAGATGGTGCTGAAACTTTCATACAAAGTAAATATTTAATTTTTTTCTAAATTAATGAAATGTGCAGGGAAAGAAGATAATTTTCGGGGGGTAAATACTTTTTGATGCATACATTTTATGGGTCAATACATTTCCTTTGACTTATAACTAATGACTTTTTTTTTGTACCAGGAATCGAACTCATGAACTCAGGCTTGCCAGGCAAACACCTACGCCTCTGAGCTATATCCCCATTAACTTATAACTAAATCCTGTATTTCAGTGTCTTTCAGGTCTGCAGCCATTACAAGGTCTAACCGTATGTGTCAGCCTCATACAGAGCAAAAAGCCTCAAGCAATTAGGGCTGGAGAGTACAGTGGTTCCAGGACCTCTTCCTATTCAAAGAATTGGGCGGGACAATCAATGAACATAGAAGTCAAACATGTATTGAAGGGTGAAGAAGAAAAGAAGTAGAGAAGAAAAGAAAGAGAAGTAAAAAGAAATGAAGAAACATGCCCTGCACACAGATATATCACATGAAGACTGGTGGGCTGCCTACCCAAGAGTGACATCCTTTTATTTCCTTCTTCTGAGGTCACATCCCAGCCACAGGAAGTTGTTCTGCCCTGTGATTTGACAGCTCTCCTGTTTGGCAGGAAAGGTGCTATTGTCCAGCCTTGTCTGTGATTGACAGGTCACGCTGTATCGTCCAGCCCTCTTTCAGGTTCTCTGTGAAGGACAGGTCATGCCTTATTCTCCAGCCCCTTTGCATTATCCTAATGTCCTGTCTCAGTCTTTTGTTCTGACTGCCTGTGATGAGTGTAATTGATATTTTTCCAAACTTTAATATCTTCCCAAACTTTAGTGGGGAGCAAGGGAGAAAATAAAATGTTTCTATAGAAGCATCACTATAGAATGTTTCTATAGAGGAGAATTCTATGGTATCTCCTTATCATAATAATACTGATTCATCAGCACAAGTATTTTTCACATCAAATTGTATTACCAAGACTAAAGAAAAGCTAGTTAATTTATCAAAAGGATATATTATGCTGTGTATTTATGGAGCTAATAACACAACTTTAAAATACTGCAAGTAAAATTGCTATTGGTAGAACAGCAAAGGAAAAATGAGTAAATCCAAAATCACACTTGCAAGGAACAGTACCATTTAGTATGAAATTGACGGAGCAAGTAGATCATCAACTTTAGAATAGATTTGAACAATACAGTAAGTATGATAGAACTGACAGTTATAGAACACTCAAATAGCCATAGATTATGCGTTCTTCCAAGTGCACACAGAAAGTCACCAAGATCAATCATACTATGGGCCACAGAATAAGCTGCAGCAAAATTACTGAGCATCAAGCTATGCACAGTATATTCTTTGATCCTAGCAAGTTAAACTGAAAATTAATTTCCATACAAATTTCTGGAAAACTCAAAAATTCAAGGAAACAAATTAGATATATGGAAAAAAAGTAAAAAAATAAAGTATTAGAAAGTCACAAACTTAATGAAAATAAAATCAGCACATTGAAATCTGTATGATGCAGCTAATAGTACTTCAAAGATTTCTATCAATAACCTCCTATAAATAAAAGAAAGTTATCAAATCTACAATCTGAGTTTGTATCACCTTCTGTAATGATGTTTCAGCCTGGGAGCCAGCTTACTTACCACAGACTGAACCCTCTCATACTGTGAGACACATTAATCCTCCCTCAAGCTGAGGGTTCCAGGTATTTTATCCAGTGACAATAAAGCTGACCAAAACAACTATATTTGTATAAAGCTTAGAGTTTATACATTTATGAGAAAGTCAATAAAGTGGATAAAAATTTGCCCTGAGAAAAATGTAGAATTAGGTAGAAATCAGCATAAACAGAAACATGAAAGGTATAAGAAGTAGGAATATAGTAACTGTGAAATGATGAAAGCATCACCCCGTCAGCTTACATATGCAGGTTTGATGTCTTAGATGAGATATACAAATTGATTGAAAGATAACAATACCAAATTTGTTCCAAAAAGAAAAAAAATAATTTTGTTCATTTGTTACATTTCCAGACCAAATTAAAATAATAATAGAACAATAGCAAAATCTTCAAAAGAACTCAAGGAAAAATTTAGAAGTGATATATATGCTTATTATCTTGATTGGAAGAATGATACCAGACGTTTTTGCTTATATTCAAATTATCAAATGAATACAATAAACATGCATTTTTTATGTTTGTGTAATATTTATTCCTCACTAAAGCTGCTAAAAATTTTTTTAAAATGTAAATTAAAAATTGTTTGAAATAACTCTACTCTAAAGAAAATACCTAGAGCACAGAGAAGTGAATAAGATGATGTTTAGTATTATTACAAAGTAAATGTAAGCTAAAATCATAAAGATCACTACTCATTTAATAAATGAAATTTAAAATATTCATCCTTTCAAATGTCAGGGAAGATTTATCACTCATAGACTTGATGAACATGGGAAAGGTAAAATCTTTTTCAAAGCAATTTGTTAGCTCCCTTGAAAAATTAAACATTCACTTCCCTGAAGATCTGGTAATTTTGTATATTTTCCCAAATGAACACTGATGTTTTCAAAGGGTTTTCTGTGACTATTTCTAAAAGCTTTATTTGTAGTAGCACAAATTTTGAAACAACACAATAGCAGTGCACAGGAGACTGGATAAGTAAAACAATAATGTATTTATACAACAGGGTACTATGCAAAAATGGAGAGAATGAACTGCTGAGCAGCCAATAACATCAATCTTAATAAATATGCAATAAAAGAACCCAAGCTAAAATTATCTACTTCATGATTCCTGTGCCAGTTAATCTTAGTCAACTGAACTGGATTGAGACCCCTGGATCATGGGGCATTATCCTCATCCATGGGTTAATTCATGGATGTTCACATCTAAATGTGCAATTAGAAAGTAGGACCTAGCGGGAGAAGATGAATCGCTGGAGGGATGTCTCCATAACTTTCCATAATATATCTCTCCTGGCATTTCCCCCAGAACCTTCCCTGTGCTCTGCTTCCCATTCACATGAAGTGAACAACCATGCTCAGTAACACCTTCTGTGATGATGTTTCAGCCTGGGAATGAGCTTACTTACCATGGACTGAACCCTCTCATACCATGAGACACATTAATTTTCCCTCAAGCTGAGGGTTCCAGGTATTTTGTCTAATGACAATAAAGCTGACCAAAGCAACTGTATTTGTATAAACTTAGAAAGTGTGCACACACACAGACACACACACAGACACACACACACACACCTGTAGTCATGGCAAGGATATTAATGTTTGAAGTCTAGAGAGCTAGGAAGGTCTAAGATAGTCTTTCAATTGAGTATTGTAGTGGTTTCTTATGTATAGACATTTGTAAAATCATCAAATTTGTCACCTTGAATGTATACAGTTAATTGCTAAACCAATTATTTTAATTAAATTTTATAAATTTCTATATATTTTCAAAATTGTGTTACCTATCAACTGCAGATTGTATGAAGAATATTTTATAATTCACACACTAAGCTATCCTTTATCAGAAGGTTAAGATACAGTATAGGTAATGGTACTTATTTGTATATTGCTTTTTAAAATGAAAAATTTTAAAAAATCAATCTGTTCAGAGTAAATACTAACCATTACTAAAATAAAATAAGATTTGATATTTTCCATACACTAAACAGAAAAACTATATTTTGGAATTTTATTTTGTTCTATAAAAATGCTTTTTTAAAATTTGTTGTTCATATTAAAATATTTTGGTGAGGGACATAAACCTCTAGACCATTTGGATACAAATCTCCATATTATTAAATACAAATTTATGTTTCCTCATTTGTAATTGGAGCACTAACATATGTGACTGATGTATGTAAAGCAAAAGATGTTGTATAACATGGGAGATGGTCACAGAACACAGTCAGTGTTAATCTCAGGAAATTTTATTTTCTCATAATTTTATTTATTCTTCATAATAAAATAATTGAATCAGCTATTACATTGTGATAACTTTACCATAACTCTTATACTTATGCTTAAATGCAAACAAAAATATTTGAGAAAATGATGCAAAGTGTTAGACGCTAAAGTATACTAAATTTGAAAACAATTAATTGCTAACGCCTACCATTCAGTATTTCCCTATTAGGGCAGAATCATTGATGTATATATTTTATTAAACTTCATTATTTGCCTGATAAATATTACTTCAACTTTTAGATACAAAATAAGATGTGGAGTATGCTTTAAAATAGATATGTAGCTAATATAGGTAAATAAAATATTTTTACTATATTTTGAAAAATGAGTTATTTCATACTTTTTCATATGTCTGGCATTTTGTATTTTTTTATCTTAAAATGATTAAACATGGAGAAACCAATAATGGTAATAACTAATGCTTCTATAGCATTTTTAATCAACAGTCATTTATTTTTATTGTTTAGGTATATTTCCAGTCCAGTCTTATAATAATCCTTTGAATTTGGCATGCTATTATTTCCATAATGATGTAATAAATTTACTGAGATAAAGTTGAATAATTGGCCGGGTGTGGTGGTGCATGCCTGTAATCCCAGCACTTGGGAGGCCGAGGCAAGAGGATGCTTGCGAGTTTGAGACCAGCCTGGGCTACAAAGTGAGCTCAAGGCCAGCTTGAGCTGCATAGTGAGACACTGTCTCAAAAAGACAAAAAAAAGGTCGTGAGTTCGGTTCCCGGTACCGGAGAAAAACCAAAAAAAAAAAAAAAAAAAAAAAAAAAAAAAGTTGAATAATTGGCCTAAGATCACACCCCTAAAAAGAAGCAGGGTTAGGATAATATAAATCATTCTTGCAGTTACCTACTTGCTATTATTTCTTCATTTACTTTGTACTGCAAAATGTATTCTAGCACAGTCTGTTTATATATGAATATATATTATATTACATATCCATATTTCTCACTCTTCTTCAACATTTCACTCAAACATATTTCAGATACTGAAATAAATGTGAACAATATTCTTACTGGTACAAGAACATAACTGTATTTATCCAGGCTCTTACCTAGAGTTTCAAAACATTTGATTATAGTGGTAAAAATGTCTCATCCATACAGACATTAACATAAATATCGCTTTGGCAGTAATGGTCTTGGAATATTGCCTAAGCCACTTCCTTCAGTTATGTTTTATGATGTTGATGGTCTTGGATATAAGATCAGTGTCAAGTCTGAATTTTTGAGATGAATAAATTGTTGTCATTGATGTTTTACTCGGGTTGAAGTTTAAGCGTATTTAGAGTAAATGTTTTGCCATTACAGCTGCAGTATAAACAGTTTATTTCCTAATATGTATATCATAACCACTTAGTTGTTCCATTCTAGTAAAAATAAAATTTGGTTTAGTTATCTGAATTTCTTACCTGTCCTCTTTATTTGATAAGACTCAGTGAAGAAAGTTCATCTGAATTCTACAAGTTCAGTCAAGATGGGAATGTAAAAACATGCTTCATGCAGTAGGTCTATGACTAGATTGTATAAATTATTTAGGAATGTGCGTTTGAAGACATGGTACTACCTGACTGAAGTAAGAGGAAATGAAAACTATCTCCAGCTCTTTTTCCTGCTTTGACTACTAGCAATAAAAAATAGCAATAAAAATACTTTCATGATCTGTTCTACAAAATAATGAAAACACTACTACTAATAATAATAATAATAAAATAATGATAACAAAGTTTGATGTGATACATTTATAATGCAATTTATATTCAAAGTTCAAGTAAAAATACATAATTCAACCAGCGCCATGAGATATTTTAACTTTCTACAGCAGCAAAATAGCATCTGTGAACACATACAAGCTTTTGCTATGAAGTTTTTGTACTTAACTGCTTAATAAACAGAATTGTTAAGCATTTATCTTAGCTGACAGACACTTTGAAAAACCACTAAAACATGGGCGGCACAAAAGAAGAAGGGACCTTACTTTTAGGCCCTATCTTGCATCAATATATTGGTGTTTTAACCATAATGGATATAAGAAGGCAAATTTGCTTTCAGAACGCTTAACCAGAATCTAGCACTTGCACAGGAGAATTCAGCTGAAGGTACCAAGAATTTTAAAATATGACCCTAATCATTATGCTTTATTTCTCAAGCAGGTCTGCTTCCTTACAAGAAAAAAAAAAAAAAAAAAGAAAGAAATTAATCCATCTGTCTTCAGACTACCTGCTTACTTTTTCTCAACAAATGGCAAAGATCAGAAATTGTTTTTAAGACTTTCTTGTGTGAAGTATTTATTAAACTCCTTGGCAATAGCTTCCACTATTCTCCTAAAATAATCTCGGTTTCACAACTGTTTGTTTCCTTTTCCAATATTCCTCCAGTGCCTCTGTCCGGAGGTTGCACTGTGAATTAACAGCTCTTCTTGCAAAGAAAAAACAATTTCTTACAAGATATATTTCCATATTCAGCAATAGAGAAACCCGACCAACACTGTGTGCAGAGCAGGCTCACTAGAATAATATACCCTGTCAATGAAATTTAAAAATCATATTATTAGATCTCTAATTACAAAGATTTCTTTGGAGGGCTTAATGTGTCTTTAAGAATCATCATCTCTTTCAGCAGTTTCAATAAATCTCAGATGTATCTTTAATTGCATATAATTATGTGACTTCTTAAAGTGTTTGAAACAGAACACAGATGAGTGAAGACTCTTAGAGCTTAATGATAAAAAAGCAAAGAGCTAAGAGGGTCCCCAGCTGTAACTACCATGACAACCTCCATATTTTAGTGCTGAAATTCAGCTGTTTGAGAGTAGCCTCTTTTCAGTTCCATGGGGTGAAACGCAATTTGTATCGCCGATTGCTGTGCTCTGATGGAGGATCTTAATACCCTATTGAGTATGGCTTTCTGTTAGTCTCTTTGGATGTTTGCAGAGTAATGTGTACACTGACATAATGATACATACCAAAAGATTTCCTGAATTGAACTTTTTGCTTCTCTGGAAAGGATGAGATTAGAAGAAAAATATTAGTGTCGGAGGAACACAAGCAGAGCCTCCTGCGCAATCAAGAATATGCAGGGCTCCTTCCTGCAGTGCCTGAAAGGCGTACCCAAGAAGACTCTTAAAAGCCCTGGAGTGAAACCGTGAAAGAAAGTTCTGCTGTTTGGTGAGAACACAAATAATGAAAGGAACTGAAAGTGAGCAGTTCTGGAGCACGCGTATCCTGCTCTTTGTAACTGTGGGTAATTTAATTTATTCTGTCTAAAATTTGGTGATTAATTTTGATTCATTGATCACGTTCTTCCCCCCTCTCGCTCACTTGCTCACTTGCTCACTTGCTCTCTCTCTTTCTCTGTCTCTTTTCCCCCTCTATTCATACTTTTCACTTCTCTCTTTCACATCTTCCATTTTTTCGTCTCTGTTTTGGCCATGTAGTGTCATCATATTCTGAATTTTTGAATTTGTTTTTCTAGTCAGTAATAATTCTCTAGTGCTCCTCAGTGTGTATTATTATTTTTTGATTCAGTTGATCCCCTATTTCCCTCATACCTCTAGTCATGCTAGAATGGATATATTCTACCGGGAAATCCTCATAAAGATTGTGATCTCCAGGATCTGTTGCTGTCACTTTTTGCTACATGTATAAGGGGCTCCAAGGACCTAACACTGTTCACTGCTCTCAGGGATGGAAGCTACTTTTGCCTTCTTGGAACAAAACCCCAACATCTGTAGTGGATTGATAACTGGTGGTAACTTATAACCCCCAGCTGAACTGAGTAAGCATGGTGCTGGGTGTGGAAGGCCCACCTGGCGACTGTTGCCAGCAGCATAAGAGGCAGAACTGCAGAAGAAGGAGGCTGTTGGGAGCTGAAAGAGGCTGTCAGGAGCTGGTAGAAGCTGTAAGGAGCTGTTGGTTCTGTTGGAGGAGGTTGTCATGCTGGCTTTCCTGATGAACTTGGCTGTTTTCATCCTCCAAGGAGCTCAGGACCTCGCTGGCACTGAGAATGGCTTTGATTCACTTTAGGGGAACTCTGGTCCTCACTTTGAGCATTCCTTCCTGGCTCTGGAGGGGACGATGGTACACTGCCAGTCTCCTGCAGAAGCTTGCTGCATTGGCTTTCCTGATGGGAACTTGGCCATCTTGATCATCAGAGGAGCTCGGGACCTCACTGTTGCTGAGGATGGCTGTGGTACCTTTCAGGGGAGCTCTGGTTCTTCTGAGTGTCTCTACCTGGCTCCAGTGCAGATCCCTCGGCCTGCTAGCACAGATTCTTCATCCCTCTGGCACAGACTTCCTAGATTCCACCATTGACCTTTGGGCCTTCCCAGCGAAGATCCATGAAACAGGCCTGCATGCGATATTATTATGGGCTCTGGGCCTCTAGGTGGACTCGTGGGAGGCATTGTTATCAGCTCCAGGTCTTCAGCCGGACTCATGCAGGACATTATTGTTAGATCCAGGTCCTCTGCTGGATTCTTTGGTCTTTAATGTGTGGACAGATTTCCTGAACTCTCTCGTATGTGCTTCTTTGGGTGACTATTATAAATAATCATATAAAATATGTGTCCTGTATTATATTTTTCTCTCTTGCAAAAATAAGCCCCAAACCAATGCAACATCATTCTGATGGAGCTTTGCTTTACTTTAAATCTGACACTTAGCAGGTTTGTACGTACTACAAATGTTCTGCAGGAATTTCTGACAATTTCCTGCTCTCTTAGGTTATCTGACTAAATAGGGAGTTAGATTTTTTAGGTAGATTAGACCAGTGTGAAAAAAACTGCATAGTCCTCCTAAATACATATATACCTCTCATCATATTTCATGTCTGCTCTATTCCTTTACTTGAAGGTTGGAAATTGAAAATAAAATGGAAATTTTTCTCACACATAAACACGAATACATTTGTATAGCACTATACTTGGATCACTTATAACAATTTTTACTGTGAATAAAGTGATTTTTCCACTTAGAATGAGGTTTAGAAAATAGTATATCATAAGTATGTCTTCATATAAGCAGAAAAGCTACAAGTATGTCCCTCACTCTTCCATACCAATTAATAAATATAATGTAGACAGTTACTAACTTCTTTAGCAAAGCATTATGATATAATAAAAAGATGAAGTTTAGGTTTAAGAAGCCCTAGGTACTAGATGTGCCTCTGAATAGGTTTGCTGTGAGACTTTTGGTCTGTGGTTATTCTCCCAGACCTTTAGTGTAATTTCTGTCCTTCTCATAGTGTTGTTGTAAATTTTTATGCCTGCCAGTAGTCGGCAGAAAAAAATTGACTATCTTAGCTATCATTTGCCATTGTCCAGCCCTGTATATTTTGAATCAAATTTTCACCATAAAATTGGGAAATGTGTTTCTAATATGTATTTTAAATTTTTTAAATAAAAATCCAGGTTACTATGAAAATAATATTGTTATAAAATTCACTTTTAATTTGGGGTACTTCTTCAGAGGGGGGGAATGTTAGAGACAGCTAAGTTAGGTAGAAATATTGTAGGCAGTCAGATAAGGGTAAGACCTGGCAAGAGTTAGTGCAGAAGATGGGATACATTGAAGTGGTAGGAGAGGTACATCTGCCCCTTGAGGGCCAGACCTCATGTCAAAAGGTGAAATGAGAGGAGTCAGTCACATACTTCCCCTAGTGATAAACAGCAGGGATTGATATTCTAAATGCATATCAGTCACCTGGGAAAGCCAGGAAGAGCCACTGACCCATGCCTTCCAGGAAAAGCCCCTGTTCTATTTCATGCCCACTTGCTTTGTGACATGCTCCCCTATTTGATCCCCATATAGTCAATATTACCGGAGCAAGTATGCTTGTAATCTTACTGATTGATCATAGTTTTGTCCCAACTTGTGCCCACCTTATCATTGCCTAAGTTTCCCACCTTGTACCATCCTTATCCGGGAGTGGTTTTGCTCTATAAAAATCCTTTGAAAAGGCAGGGTCCTTGGAAATCCACCAGTGACCACTTCTACCTCTCTCAGACAGAAGCTTTCTTTCCACAATAAATATATTCTGCTCTTTAAAAAGGTACATGCACTGCTATTATTATTAAGTTTTCAAAACTGAAGTGAAGTTACAAGAGGAAAGAAATGTAGACACTGAGAAAACATTTTAAAAAAATCACATTACTCTTGCAGTGTTTTGAATAGTGAGTACCTATTTGAGTGTAGGTGTTGCTCTGTGTGTATGTGTGTGTGTGTGTGTGTGTGTGTGTGTGTGTGTGTAGTAGGAAAAACTGAAAAAGTGCATGACACAGTCATAAAAAACATTTAAAATGATGACAACTGAGAGAAATTTATTAAAATATTCTTTGTTTGTTTACTGAGTGAAACACAGCACTAAGTGAGAAAAACAGCAGTAAGTGTTTGCTAGAGTTGACATAAGGCTAAATTAAAATGGAATCAGTTTCTTTCAAACTTTAAGGTTTACATTCCGGCAGCTGTCCCCAGGTATATTTTGAAACCTTTCAGAACATTGATGGAAAATCTGTATAGGTTGCACCTTTGCCACAAGCAGTGATAACACTGAATAGTACAACAATTTAATCAAATTACTCGATATTTTTACTGAAAATTAACCCATTTAAATGATTTTAATATGGATATGCCTATGTTGTATGTATAACAATATATAGTGCCTATGTCTAAATATTAAAAAGATATGAAGCAGGGTAGTGTAGTATCATTTCATCTTTCCATGTCAACTGGTTGCATACAGTTTATTCTGTCATTTTTTCTTGTAAATTTATGCTAATCAATTATCTATGATATGTTTACAGTTTGATTTAATGTATTTTCAATAACTTTGCCCATAAAATTATTTTCTTCATGTTTTTCTTTACCCACATCATATGACAATTAATGCCAGCTACTGTACTCATTTATTTCAAGTCACACCATCTTTTGGATTTTTAGGCAATTTTTCACTTTGATTACAAGATAGTGAAAATAAAGAATTGATTACTAATTTAAGTATCTTACTGTCTAATAATGAAATCAATGGCATAAACTTCTGTAAAATTACTATTAAAAGGCATTCTGGAGACATAAACCGTAGAGAGGAAAAACAGACTCAGATTCAAGAAATAATGATCTTTCTTGATCTGAAAGAAAGAGCAAAAACATCCTAAAAGGAAAGGCTCTGCACGCAGGAGCAGACGCCTACGGGTATGAGGGACCCAGACTGGTGCGGCTCCCAGCAGTGTTTCTCGGTGAGGATTATTGATGAAAATATCTGTCTCTTGCATATTGATTCATTCATTTAAAACTTGCATACATATAAAGAAATGATTTACCTTATAACTATTATGACAACTATTAATGAAAACACAAGTTCTTAACAGCTTTCAGAGGGAAACTGCATTTTATGTATTGACCAAACGTGCAATTTTTTTATCATCCCAGTTTTCACTCATAGTCAAAGGAAGCATATGAACAGCCCCAGGCATTTGTCAACATCAGCACATATCAAGGAGTTAGCCTTATATCTGGCAATTTCATCATTATCCTATTTGAGAAAGACTATTAGTTTTCAAAATACTAAAAATACTAATTCCATACCCCAGCTCTTGGGCAAGAAATCAAACATGATGGGATTCAAAGTAAATAGCTGGAGAGCAATAACAAAATTATATGTATATATATATATATATATATATATATACAAACATATATATATGTGTGAGTGTGTGTGTGTGAATATATTTCTTGTTTAGCATCCTTTTATTAAGTAAATTAATTTTCTCATAGATATTTCTAGTAAATATCTGTGTTAGTCTGTCTGTAACACTGACAAAATACCTAAGGTAATCAGTGTAGAGGAAGAAAGATTTATTTTGCGTCACATCTGCATAGGTTTCAGCCCATGGTCATGTGACCGTGTCAGTTGTCACTTTCAGCTGTGTTGGGACAAGACTTTGAGGCGGACAGCACCAGGTGGAGTACACTGCTTACTTCTTGGAAGCCAGGCTGCCCCTGTCCTGAGGACATGCTCTCAAGGGTCCTGTCTTCCTAAATTCCTCCAACTTGGCTCCATTACCAAAACGCTCAACCACCTTCCAGTAGTGCCACAAACTGGCAACTGAGCCTTTAGCATAGGAGTCTTAGGGGGATATTTAATATCTAAGCCATGACACATATTAATTATGCAAGTTTTCACAAAGTTTCAGGCCCCGAAAATTGCCATTTAATGACCACATATCAATAAAACATATCAAATGAAGCCTAATACTTTACCCAATAAGCAAACTGTGGCTCATTCACCATCACATTAGTAGATTCTAATGATTCATACAAAGATAAAATGATTTTAATAGATGGGAGAATTTGTTCTTTAGTTGCAATTTTACTTTTTATATTATTATCAGTGTAAAACAGAAATGGATCTTTATGCTCTTCTGTAGTTCTTTAAAAGTATGTTTAAAGCATAGGCTACTGAAGAGACACAACACCCCGCCGCAGAACAGAGTGAATGAAGTAATAAGAGGCAGCCATGTGTATTCCATCCTTGGCACAGTACCCTTCCTTTTACAAGAGTATTACAGGATTAAGTTGAAGACATATATAAATGTATGTATTTATTTATCTGCAGTTTAAGTTTCTAGGAGATACTGGGCAGATGTGTGTTACTGGAGAAGAAATGACACAATTTAGAAATACTCTCAAAGGAAAGAAGAAAGTAATTGATTGTAAAACAGACATTTCTGTGATTAAGATTTGCCTTCTTACCAGTTCCTGTGAGAGTTGCTTAAAACACCTGAACTTCAATCTAATAAACTTTAAACTAGGGATAATAATGAAGCTGATAATCCCTACTTTATTGGATTTTAAAAAATAACTGAAATGTGCATAAGTCACTAATGTAAAATATGCACTTCACTGATGAAAGCAATTCCTCATGCTCTTCTTCTACTGGCTTTATTTTGTTGTTGCTGGGGAAACTTTTCTAGATGCATAACATTGTACATGTCAGAAAAGTTCATTTCCACTTTCTGCTTTTGAAAAAAAAAAAGGAGCAGTTCATCTGGTTTATCTAACAGCCTTAAAGCAAAGGAGTTCTTAATTTTAAAATCTATGTAAACAGATATTTTCATATTTTACATTATTTTATATTTGAAATTAACTATATTGAAGGCTGTGGATTCTGAAATCCAACAGGAACTTCACACCTTCCTGCATTTACCCATTTGAAATGGAGTGCTTGTTAATAACTTTTTTCTTCTATCTCTTTTTAATGAATACTTCAAGTTTCTCCACCTCTAATCACATTGCTTTCAACAAAGCACATATTGCTTTTCCTTGTATTGATCTACTTGGTATGATCTTATAGATAATACAATCCTGGTAGGGAAACAGATAGAGAAGCATTAATACTTGTGAAAGTAAGATATTGTCAAACAAGTTTTAATGCAGTTAAAATAAAATAGAATGATGCAATATTTAACTAGCAGCTTACATTATGAAGATAAATTCTGAGCGAAAAGCAACATTCTGGTTGTGTGGAATATTAACATTTATTGTCATTGTTGTCTGTGTGTCATGCAGAGTGTTAGAGAATATAGGGCAAGGGAGGATATCAGCCAGTTTAAACTGTCAAAGGGCAGTATCATTTAAACAGGGAAAACATACAGTACAGAAAACACATCTGATGTGTCTCAGACTAAAAGCTGGAAGACTCACTACTATTCAGCATATAGTAAAAAATACGTACTAGAAGTGGTATAAAATAATGAGGATGTTAGAAAAGAAGAGAGTACAAGGACTCAAATTGGTAGGTAAGCATTAAATCCTATATTCTTTTAAAGATGAATATTAAAAAATTTATAGCTATTCACCAACTAAATATGCATATCAAACTTAAATTTTATATATATATATGTGTGTGTGTGTATTAAAATTTAGTTATTTTGAGTCCAGTGTTCTTAAAAAGTAAGTATACATTTAAAGCTTGAATAGGAAAAGCTCGCCTGTTGGTTTCTTTCTCTTCCTTGACTGCTTTTCCTGTGTGATTACCTGGGATTTAAATGAACTGCTCTAAATCAAATATTTTTCTCTCTTATTTTAGGGGAACTAAATAATAGCTGGCAAAATAAGGTGGACTTTCTTTCAAGTAGCTGAAAGTAGAAATTTCTAGATGTGACAGGGATTCAAAATCTTTTGGGGGAAGGCTTTCTTCCAGCAGAAGTGAAAAGTGGGCAGTAGTTTGATTTTGTTGTTTTGTTTTGTTTTGTTTCATTTTTGTCTTTTTGAGACAAGGTCTTGCTATGCAGTTCAGGCTGACCTTGAGCTCACTTTGTAGTCCAGGCTGGTCTTGAACTCACAGTGATCCTCCTGCCTCAGCCTCTCGAGTGCTGGGGTTACAGGCATGTGCCACCATGCCTGGCTGATTTTGTTTTATTTTAGTAACTCATCATCACTCATCTCCGTTCAAGTATGGAAGCTATTATGATAGAAATCAAATCTATGGCTTTTGACGCTACCTCTGCTGCTGTCTGTAGTGCAGTACTTGGAGGTACAACACAATCACAGATCATTAACACTGAAAAATGTTAGAAACCACATTTTAGGATTATTTAACAGATGAAACAAGTGGAGAAAGCTAGCATTATTAGGCCGATATAATGTGACTAATATTTCCCCAGAAAAGGGCTTTGAATCCATGTCACAGGATTCCCAGATCAGAGTATACCCTGAAAACTGAAATTTACATTTCCTGGGGTGCACCAACTGCTAGAAATTTCTACTCTCAGCTACTTGAACCACTAGAAATTTCTACTCTCAGCTACTTGAAAGAAAGTACATCTTATTTTGCCAGCTATATTTAGTTCCCCTAAAATAAGAGAGACAAATATTTGATTTAGAGCAGTTCATTTCAATCCCAGGTAATCACACAGGAAAAAGGGTCAAGCAGGAGAGAGAAACCAACAGGAGAGCTTTCTTTATTCCTGCAAGTCTTCCTGATGGGTGGCTGAAGCTCAGTCTCTCTGAACCGTGAGAAAGAGTAAGAGGACAGGCCTGAGCTGCCTCGCCTATCTTAGCAACATGGAAACTGAGATATTGATCCTCGGATTCCCAAAGATCAATTCTCACTGGCTGAGGCCTGGTCCTCGGCATGTTTTTATTTCTGGCTTTTCAAACTTGCTTCCTAGGAAGAGGGAGAAATGCTTACAGTGTAACATACCAAAGGCACAGCCTGAAATGACAACAGCGAAGGAAACATGAATGCAACATCAACAGTTAGTTTTTCCACTCAATCAATATATTATTGACTTGTACTTTTAATTGAATAGAGACTTCCTAAAGTAAGCAAAGAGAAATGAAAATAGTAGTAGGGAGACGAATCTTAAAAATTCTCACAGTTTATTCTTTGGCAAAATCTTTATAGTGAATGAACTAAATATTTTGTCAAACACATGCACATACATTCACAGGTACTTACTTTAAACTAAAAACAAAGTCGTGTATTCCAACTGAACATGCCTGTATGACATTATCTCTATTTAAAGAGAATTTACACCTGGATTTTAGTGAAATTTGTTTCTTGATTAAATATGTTCCATAGGAATCAAACTAGAAGCAAACACCACAACTCACCTAGGCCATAAATTTTTATTTTACTCTTTGGGCTACCTTTCTTCATGACTTCTGAAAATGCTAATTACTCATATTAAACTTCAACAAGATTTTTAAAACTTATGACATGACAAAAATATTGAATAAACAGAGCATTAAAGCATGGTTCCTTTAATCCTTTTAGCATTGCACAAAGAACAATTTAATTTTCATTTTTATTTCATATGTAATATTCAATTTGGTTTTTTTTGGTTTTTTTGGGTTTTTTTTTGGTTTTTCTCTGGTACCGGGAACCGAACTCATGACCTTGTGTTTACCAGGCAGGCACTTTGCCGCTGAGCTAAATCCCCAGCCCGCATATGTAATATTCAGAACCCTCAAGATATTGTTATATGAATAGAAATAGAGACCAATGACACATACATAGATGTATAGCTATAGATATAGTTTTAACTTATGATCTAGAGCAGGGTATGCAATGTATGATATGCAGATCAAATCCAGTCACTGTTTTTGTAAATCTAGTTTTACTCAAAGATAGCTATGCCTGTTTAAGCTTTGTTAATGGTTCTATTTGTAGCATGATAGAGCTCACAGGCTTACCAAGTCTATAGCATTTACTATAAGACCATTTCCAGGAAATATCTGTAAACCTCTCTTGTACAACAAATGCTTTTTAGATATTAGATATTAGATATATTGTGCTGAGAATAGTAAGTCAAGATATGTAGTTCAGGAATAAACTAAACCCTTCTTTCTGTTAATTTTTATTCAGAATTGCTTTTGCTTGAATTAGCCACTAAGAAACATTCAGCAGGCCTTTAGGCAGATTTTGGAGATCCAAGAAAAACCTTCTCTCCTGCTTTTTGTGCCTCAGGTTCCTCTACCTGTTTCCTCTGTCTTGGTTACTTTTCTCTCATTGCTGAGACAAAATACCTGACACCTAAAATTAAGGAAGGAAAGGTTTCTTTAGCTTACAGTTTGTGGAAGTCTTTAATCAGCTGGCTCCAAGGCAGAGTGGCACACAGCAGAAGGCAACAGTTGATGGCGGCAGAAAACAGCAAAAGCAAGAGCAAAAGGTAGCAAGCAAACTCTTGCCCTCCCTTACATATGTAAACTACCCACCCCAGGGCTGGTGTAGCACTCACACTAACAAATCAGTCATAAACTCTAGAAGCCCTCCCCATGACTGTGTGAGGCTTTGAGTGGACATCCAGACACAAACCATAGCACCTTGTCTCTTATCTCTTATACTTCCCTCCACCAACTTTGTTTTTTCTTTTTTCTTCACTGTATAATAGCAATAAGCTATACAGGTTTATTTGCTAGTTGCTTTAAAGTGGAGTCTTTCCTCATGAAATCAACCAATAGCAATGCTGAAGAAATTGTGAAGAGAAAGGAACCCTACTCCACAGCTGGTGAGAGTGTAGACTGGTACAACCACTGTGGAAATCAATGTGCAGATTCCTTAAAAAACTAGGATTAGAGTTTCCATTTGACCCAACTATTCCCCTTCTGGGTACTTTCCCAGAAAAATTTAGAGCAGCATACCACAGCAATATATGTACACCCATGATTACTTCAGCACAATTTGTTATAGCTAAATCTTGGAAACAACCAATATTTCCATCAATCAAAGAATGGATAAAAAAGACGTTTTTTAGCATAACTGAGTACTACTTAGCCATAAAGATAAACTGAAGACTTTGAAAGCTAAATGAATGCAATTTGAGACCATACTCATAAATGAAATGAATCAGACCCATGTGTGTAAACATCATATGGTCTCATCAGTGTGAAAAACTGAGTAAGTAAATAAGATCCATAATGTACAATATAGTTATTGTGAATTGGGAAGAAGTTGTTCAAAAGGAAAGAAACTGTAGTGGGAAAAAGGGGAAAGGAAGAAAGGAAAAAAGAAAGGAATATATTTATAAGCAAGACAGTTAAAATAGTTATACAGCTAGTTTCTCTAAGTTCATTGAAAAGAAAGGTTTATGCCAACATTGTTTGGACAAGATATCATGCTTATATCTTATACTCTGAATAACTACCAGGAAGACAACAATGCACAAGGTGTTACTCATTGTAACTCCCCTACAAACGTCTTTTGAAACAATTTTATTGTTATTTTTAGTTTTTTCCTCTTTAAAATGAAGTATTAAAAATATTCAAATTTCTATAAATAAAAAAATGGAGTCTTTTCAAGAGGTAAAGGTTAGAGCTTCAGATCTTTGAAGTCCTGGACTCAGGTACCACGTCAAATAGTGCCCACCACTTCCCATAGAACAAAATTGTCATAAGGAAAGACTGAACTTAGGGGAGGAGGAAAGGACTGCACTTCTTCTCAGAGATTTGGCCAGGTCATGTTAGGAAACACTACTGTGATGAGAAATGTCATTGAACCAAGCTCTAGAATGACAATCACGGCCAGTTTACCTCTGGAATGGTTTTTCAACTCACTACAGAGTGATGACCAATTTTGGAGCAAATTAGCCAGACTGACAAACACATTGAGCTGTACCAGCATAGATTCCAGAACACTACACTGAAAATTCAGTCTTCTTTCAATGATCTTTACAAAGTAGTGTAATATAGTCATTATATTCTGGATTTATATGCAGATGAAGAGAATTCTAGAAAGGTGCTGCTTAGTGAATGTTTAGTGTGTACTTCTCAATTTCTGGGTAAAAAATTGAAAATTGTATTTCTGAGGCATTTTTCCCAAATTAACTACTATTGTAAATTCATTTCTGTTTAATCAATTTTTAAATGTTTAGAAATGCTATGCATATTTTTGAGTAAATAATCCTCATTTTCTTTTTTTTTCCTTTGGTTTTGGTGTTTTTCTGGTACCAGGAATTGAACTCATGACCTCACACTGGCCAGGCAGGTGCTGTGCCTCTGAGCTAAATCCCTAGCCCCCAATAATCCTCATTTTCCCTATAAAATTATTTCTGTCCCTCTGTATGATTTGATTGTCTGCTTACCAAACAGTATAAAATCTACCTGAAATAGACTCATTTTTGTAGTCTTGCTATTATCACTATAGACCAAATAATCCAGCTGAGGGTCTGGATCCCACAATAATATCCTACATGAGTCCAGCTGAAGACCTGGAACCCATAACAATGCTTCCCATGAGTCCAACTGGAGGCCTAGAGCCCATAACAATATCTCATGCAGGCCTGTTTCATGGATCTGTACTGTGAAGGCCCAAAATTCAGTGGTGGAATCTAGTAAGTCCATGTCAGCAGGATGAAGGATCTGTGCTAGCAGGCTGAGTGATCTGCACTGGAGCCAGAAAGCTGCGCTCAAATAAGAACCAGAGCTCCTCTGAAAGGTACCACAACCATCCTAGCAACAGTGAGGTCCTGAGCTCCTCTGATGATGAAGAAAAGCTGAGTTCCATCAGGAAAGACAAGGCAACAAGCTTTTCCAGGAGACTGAGCTGTACGCCATCTTCCCCACTGGAGCCAGAAAGCGATGCTCAGAGTGAGGACCACAGCTCCCCCAAAGTGAACTGAAGCTATTCTCAGTGCTAATGAGGTCCGAGCTCCTCAGGGGATGAAGACAGCCAAGTTCATCAGGAAAGCCAGCATGACAAGCTCCTCCAAGCTTCTACCAGCTCCCAATAGCCTCACTTTTTCTTCTCCAGTTCTGCCTCTTATGCTCCAGGCAATAATCCTCAGGCGGGCCTCCTATACCTAGCACCAGGCTTACTCAGTTCAGCTGGGTGGTAGTCGAAACTCTGATGCTCAGGGATACAAGGTAACACAGAGAACAGGAGGGTGTGGCAGAAGGTGTGAAAGTTGTGTTACTCATGCAAGTCCTAGGATAAATGCTAAGAAGAGACATAAAATAACAAGACTTGTAGTTGTCAATCATAAGTTCAATGACATTGTATGACGTGTACACATGTTGAAAAGAAGAGGTGAAATTTTAGGTTCCTTGAGTTAGACTCCATTTATTCCTCAGGAAATGTAGCTAAAACATTTTCAGGAGCCTTCTATGTGTTTGTGATCTAATAAGGAATTTCCAGTGTTTATTTGAAAGAATTTTTCATCCTCACAGCAAAAAGAACATGTTTGCAGTTGGAGAATAAAACTCTGAAAGGTGTATTTGCACACCAATATGGCCAAGTTTAAGCAGCAACCCTGACAGTATTACATTTAATATGAGCATCAGAAAAAATAATATAGGCATAATACTACTTTCAGATGACATTAATTTTACTTTCAGATGATATGACATGATATATGATGAAGCTAGACTAATACCATTCCCAAAAATATCAATCTCCTAATTCCAACAACCTGTGACAATGTTATTTTACATGGCAGGGAGGCACTCAACTTTCAGATGGAATTATATTTGCTAATCTTGTGACTTGAAGAGTTGGAAATTATTCTGGATTGTTTGGGTGAGCCCAAGGTTCTTTTCAATGTGGAAAGAAAAAGAAATAGATTTGGAGCAGCACAATTTGAGGAAGATCTGACTGGCCAGTGCTGCCTCAGAAAGATGGAAGGGGATCCCAAACAAAGGAATGAAGGAAGTTTCTGGAATTAGTTAAAATCAAAGAAATGGGTTCTCTTCTAGACCCTAGAACACAAAGCTGATGATAGCTTGGGTTTTAACCCAGTGAGATTCATTCAGCACTTCTGACTTTTATCAACAGAACTTAATAAATGTGTCTTGGGGGATGGGGATTTAGCTCAGCGGCAAAAGCGCCTGCCTGGCAAGCTCAAGGTCATGAGTTCGGTTCCCGGTACCGGAGAAAAACCAAAAAACAAAACAAAATAAATAAATAAATAAATGTGTCTTGTGTTTAGCCACTAAATTTGTGATAACATGTAACAGTGGTAGAAAGCTAACAAATACATATGACATGCAATATTCTTGGGCTAAGGCAACGGATGACCCAACGTTCAATACGAGACTTTGTTCCTTTACCTACCTCCTACATTTTAAAAATTGTTTCTCCTCATTTCTTTTATGGTTTGTCTTCCCATAATACCTTATGATCCTCACACATGAAAAAGCCAATAACTGAAGCCTCTGAACTATGTCCCTGTATACTTGTGATAGTTGAATATTCAGTGTGGGTTAAGAAAAAACATCTGAAGAAAAAATAGACTAGGAACAATAGGTCTGCTCAGTTTATAATGCTGTGATAAAATCTGCCAAGATACTATTTATAATTACCACAAGAAAATATTTTTAAAAATAAAGACTGAATGTTTATCTTGAAGAAAAAATGATTTTTTTTCACTGCCACCAGGGAAACTACCTGATTCAGAAAACTGTGAAAATGTGGAAGAAGAAATATCTTTTTTCTTTACACTTGGGAAAATACAGAGAAATACAACACAAACCTAAAGGAAACTATTCTGAATTATTGTGATACCTGCAAGGTCCCTGCAGGTTAATTCCTGCGGTCGGGGGAACTGACCTGATTCACACTGACATGCAGGGAAACGCCTCCTGGAGAGCAATGCCTTAGGTCGCTCCTGTTTGGAGCAGAACTTTATATTGCACAGACGTGGTTATGTCTTATTTACCTTCAGACACGTTTGTTCTATATAGCAAACATTGCTGTCCTTAAAAATAAGTTGTTCATCCTACTAGACCCAGTCACAGTAAAACAATACATATGCCATTATATTTTTAGAAAGGAATACAGTACCTGATGAATCACAACACAAGAAGAGAATGCTAGGCTCATTAAATTCAGAGAGTCAGCTCTGGGAGTTGCCAGATACGAAACTTCATGACAATAACTACAATTAATCTCGCAGAAAATTTTGCCTCATCCTGTAATATAGAAACTTCTTTTAACTAATAGCCTACTCTGAAATGAAAATAAAACATTTAAAAACTAGGTAAAAGGAAATGGGAAAATTAAGAAATGTAGAAAATGGATAATAGAGAATAAAGCCAGTAGAGTTTCAGCACATTGAGTTCCATTTCAAGACAAGTATCGAGTTCGATTTTCATCTGATCTCAACCTAGCCATATCTTAATGATAAAGTAAAAAGAAAAAGTGCTTTTTTACATACTCCCATGTGCATATACATGTAAATCTACATGGAACTGTATTAGTATTCCATTGGAACTGTAATTTATCTAATTTTAAATTGATGTTAATTATAAATAGAAGACAGTATTAATGTATGCTATTGTTTAACACAAAATTATCTTTAAATGCAGCATTTATAGCTAACTTCATTTAAAAAGAACCAAAGGCTTTCATGTATGATTTAAGCCTAACCAAGTATTTTCTGCTTGCAACACTGTTATCAGCAAACTTGCACCTTTTAATTAAGTAATAAATAATTCTTCATTTCTGACATTAATTACTAGTAACCTACCTTGATTATTAACAGCAGACAATTTGTGAAGTTCATATATCCATAAGTGTACGTCAATCACAAGTACACAACTTGATGATTTGCACAGGTCTCACACCCATGAGGCACTTCAGGGGTACAATGGACTATGTTACCTGTCATCTTATTGTTATTTGGGGGAGAACATGCTAGGATGGGAACCGAGAGCCTTGCACAGACTCAGTGTGTGTTTTACCCCTCAGCTATAATCCCAGCTGCTCTATTATGCTTTTAATGCAGCAATACACTTTTGATTTTTTCAAAAAAGTCAGGAGATAAAATCTATAAGACATTAAATAAAATATCTTTTTTACTTTATATAAATTATGAAAAGTAAATAAATAGAAAGAGTGCCTTTTAAATACCATGCAAATAAAGCAGAATGAGAACCAAAATATTAAAATAAACTCTTGAAGTTATGCTTTGAGCAAGGTCTGATTCATAAATCTTCTTTATTTTGTAAATTAATTTTGCAAATCTTACTTATTTTATATTTAATTACGACTATCATTAGACTACAAGTCAGAGAACTATTGATGAGGTCCGTACTTGATGTACTGCGTTGAACCTGAAGAAATCAATATATATTAGGAAATATGGTATTTGTGCAAAATTAGTTAAGAAAGAAGATGGAAGAAAGGGTTTCATTTGGGTGAAATTATTTGTGCTAGAGATATAATTTTAAGGTTAATTTATTCTTTCATGTTTGGCGGCATGTAGAAAGATAATTTTAATATTTTTAGAACTCTTTCTCTTCTTTGTAGAGTATATGAAAACTAAACATGGAAGAGAAGTACAGCTTACATTTAGAAATTGTAGCTGGGTGTGGTGATGCATGTCTGTAGTCCCAGAACTCAGAAGGCTGAGGCAGGAGAATCCTTGCCATTGTGAGACCAGCCTGGGTTACAAAGTGAGCTCAAGACCAGCCTGAACTACATAGCGAGACCCTGTCTCAAAAAACAACACCCCAAATTTTATATATATATATATATATAATCATATCGCTTAAATGTCAAAAAAAATTTGAAGGAAAACTATGACTTGCAGTAATATGGTTTAATTTTTAAGTCATTTTACTTAATTAGCATGAAGTATGTCTGCAAAACAGGACAAAAAAGTAAAAATTTTCATGTTTTGTTTCTTCTAAAATATATGATTTGTGTAATGTATTTATTCCATTTCTCAACATTTCATTTTGAAAACAGACCTTCAATATTCATACACTCATCAAGTATTTTGAAATATTTTTATTTTTCTCAACAATATGGATTATTAAAGAATATACCCAACCCAGTCTTTTATATTACAGTGACTAATAAATTACCACAGGAGTTTTTTTTAGGTTTTTTTGTTTGTTTGCTTGTTTGTTTTTTGCCATAATGTTCCCTAGGCCCTACATTTAGAAACAGAGTTGGTGAACCTGGATACAGCATAGGATTCTGAGTTTGTAAGACACTGTATTCTCAGGTGATTCTGTTGAAAGTAATTCAACTACTAGGAACAAATATAATGACTTAGAAATATAAGCATGGTATTTGCCCATGTGACATGACTCACATTTCACAGCTCTTGTTGAGGTAGTCTAACATTTTAATTGCACTGATACCCAGAGTTATAATTCCAGATTGTGTGTAAATATACAGGCCAGATGTATAATATTTGAAGCTGACAATTCTTGCAAGACACTGCTCTTTTGTTTAACTCAGTTTAGTTAATACGCGACCTCTGTTCTAAAGAATTAAACATTGAGATAACCTGACTTTACTGAATTGCCAGAGAATTCAATAATAATTGGCTTCCTCATAGACAGTTACGGTATAATTGTGAACACTGATCATGGTCTATTTATGCAAGGTGTGATCTTTGGTATAGCAACAAGCATTAGGATGTATGCATATGCATGTGTGTGTATGTGTGTGTCAGTGTACAGTACTCTAGTTGGGTAACACACACAAAAGGATCTCTGAAAAAATGAGATTGAATTTCAAAAAGTAACATAAAATAATAAAAGTAGCCTAAAGTTTATACTTAATAAAATAGTATAATCTTCTACATAATAGTGTATTTATTTATAATAGCTGTTCTTTGTCAAGAAGTGGGTGAAAGGATATTAATGTACATTGCAGTCTACTTTTGATCAAGCAGCTTTGAAATCTCTTTCCCATAAATAAACCTGTGGCAGATTATCATTCAACTGTGCTGGTTCTTCCAGAATTAAACTCTGAAAAACTTTGATATTTAAATAATTTCCAAAGACACCTACTTCATGATAGCTTGCTGACAAAGACCTTTGCAGACACCTAAAGTGAATCTATCAAACCTTCCTTGTTGCATGAAATCTTTTTACATAGGAAGACTGATAAAAAACAATAAATATAATAAATTGGTAAAGTTTATCACATTAAGAGATGAATGTAATTGAAAAGAATTTAAAAAGCTAACAGAGACAGTGTGTTGTGGGGTGAGTGATGGGAAACAACGTGTGCTATTAAGTAAGGAGGTCGAGGCACAACTCTGGAGGATGTGAAACTTGAATCAGGTGGAAACAACCCAGTGCATTTGTGGGAAGAGAAGTTTGCAGCTAGAGGAGGAAAAAGCCAGAAGAAAGGCTATAAAGTCAACTAAAATCAGCACACTGAAAACACGTCCAGGAAGTCAAAGTGGCAGAAGTTCAGAGGGTTAATGAGAGCTGTAGGCAGCAATGGCTCTGCATACCAGCACTGTCATTTTGACTTTTACTCTGATCAAAGGGCAAGGGAACACAGAAGTGCTGTGATCAGAACTATCATTTAGGAAGACTGTCCTTCCTCTGTTAAAAACAGACTTTAAGAAAGTCAAGGGTAGAAGTAGAGAGACCTACTAGAATCCTTCTCAAATTCTTTTACTAATCCCTTCTCTTCTCTCTGATTTCTTAGCACTGAAGTCTCCACGCCCAGCCTGTGAGTTTTTCCTTTCTTCTACAGTACTCTGTTAGTGACTTCATCCTACTTTATGAAATACCATGTCAGGTATTTGCTATCAGTCATCAAGTTCTTATTTCCAATTAGGAAAAGCTGATTTCTTTTCTCAGGCCCCGCAGAAAAACCCGCGAGTCTGGTTGCTGTTGACAGAAACAGGAGAAAAATCATCGCTAGAGGATGCAAGAATGGTTCGCATCAAGTGTCAGGTTGCAAAGATGGGAGCTTTCTGTGACTTCCTTCTCACTTCTGATTATGTCGCCCCTGAGGAGTGTCATGACCCTGGTACACTCCCTTTAAACTTTCCATCTTCATGTCCAAATGGGTGTGCACATGAAGCACGGAAGTTTTCACCTGTTTATTCCTTATGATGGCTGGATTGAAGAAGCCAGCAGCCTTTGTGGTTTGAATCAGCATCCAGAACAAGGAAGAGCAGCTTTTGAAGTGAGATGCTTGGGTGCCACCTCCGTGTTCAGGACTCCACTCTCTAGTTGGCCTTCCTATTGCCAGACTACTAATGACTCAGGGGCAGAGCGGTATAGGGGAAAGGATAGAACAGTCACATTGCAGTGTTATGTCTACTAATTTTCATTTGATTTATTCATTTAGAGAATAGTCATTTGTTACAAAAGATAATCTTCTCACTGAACTTTAACTGATCCTGGTGCTTTGAACCCCAAATTATACAGTCTTAAATACCTTTTCTAAGCTCCCCTTGAGTGAAACTATGTACTTACTACTTTAAGCCAGAGGTAACTTTTACTGAGACTGGTTCAATACTAAATTTTGTAGCATATTAAGAAGTCTTCTTTTTTTTTAACTTTCTGGTTATGAAAAAGAAGGATTGTGAAGTTTTATAAGATTAAAACATTTGAGACTTTTAGGGTATAAGTCCATTCCATTTTTGAATTTCTGGTATTTTTATATGTATTTCTAAAAGACAGTGTGATGTCCAAGCTGTACTATCGATATAGATGTTAATCTTGAATATAAATTAGGGAGATAATGCTTTTGGCATGGGTGATAAACTCTGAGTTTTTGATCATATCACATATCCTAGTGACTCTCATATATTTGGATTTTGGTAGATGTTAACAATTTTTTATCTATTTTCTTTCATGAGCAAGTTATTTATACCATGATTTTACAAACACAAAAACCAGGGTGATGCTAATACAGCAAACAAGCAATTCAGTCTATGTTGTTACAATACCTAAATGTCAGCAAAGTTTATTTCTCCTTTGACAGCTTGAAAATTGCAATTTGGACCTAAAAGCTTATCCTTGCGATAAAGATTGGATAGTGAAGTTTTTAAGAAAACTAAGACATTTGGCTGCTGGTTGTATTTTAATCTTGTTGGAAAGAACACTCTCACCAGAAAAGGTTGTGCCCTTGATGTGTTAAGCAGGCTGTCCACTTAACCCAAAGGTCTATTCAAACAGTTCAATCAAATTGTAAGCTGTCACAACACCATCCAAATACATTAGAGTGGTCCTGTTAACAGCCGAAAGAACTTGTCTAAGCACCAAATACTGAGAATAAAGTTTGAGTCCCAGTTGAACAGCTGAAAATGGTCTTAAGGTTAAAACGGAGATAAGTTTTAAATTAGGTTTTGATTGTACTGTCGACAAATATATAAACAGTGGTTCTGGAAGGCAGTGGTCCTCAACATGGAATTGCTGGATCAGCAGCAATAGCATTATCCTTTAAATCTGTTAGCAATGCAAATTTTTGGGACTTGCTTAGGTCCTACTGAATCTACCCTGGAACACATACCCAGCAAGCGAGTTGTCAGTATACCTCTAGGTAATTCTGATTCAAACACTTCTAGGGGTTCAGAAAAAAACACTTCTAGGAGCTCATGTTTTGGCTGAAGCATTATAAATACTATGTGTATTTTCATAGTGAAAAAAATTTATTAATTAGATTAATCATGATCATTGAGTAGTCGTCAAGTTTTTACAAATAATACTTCTGCATGATCAGCTACAAAGCTAAATAGTAGTGAAACTAATGTAATATTAATATGATTGTTGGGATAACAAATATCAGATAGAAAAGTAAAACAAGCGCAACATAAAAAAGGTAGTTACAATATTGCTGCTAGCAACAGCAAAGAAAGAAACAATGGTGATAAATATCATTTTCAGAAACAGAGTTTTTGTCCACAAAGTACAGGTAAAATATGTGACTACTTATACAAATATTGCATTGTCTTAAATAGGTTATTTAGTACGAATAGATAAAGTCCAAAGAATGTATTCTAAATTTTGTGGGATTTGCCCAACATAGAAAATAACAACTTCCAGGTCCAGAACTCACTGTGTGTAGGCCATCCAGAAATTTCCTTCAGTTATAACCAGGGAAACAACCTCATCACTGAAACCCAGAAAGATCTGGTAGAGTGTCTGGCCTCTCACTTCCTGTGTTTGTGATTTTGGGAAAATAAATTAGCCTTTCTGATCTTTAAGAGTTTGTTGTTGTCATTTTGAGGTTTAATTATTTATTTATTTATTTATTTTGGAAATTGAATTGATAAGTCCAAACTTAGACGGCTGGTATGAACACTCTGGGCAAAAGATTAAAATACTTACCAAAACACCAGACGAATACTAGATGCTCCAAATTTGTCATTCTTACTGGATTGTATTTTCAGTTTGACAGTTTTGTTTATCTGCATAATTCCCTCACTCTCTGTGATGAAATTTTCCGTGATAATTTTGTCTTTTCCCACAGATCTATCTTACTGGCACCCTGGTCTGGCTTCTCTATGCTCTTTCCTTTTGGTTCCTTTGTAATTCGTGTTTTATCATGCTCAAGCACATACATCTTTGTTATGGTTGATACACTGTGTCAACTTGGGGAGTCTAGAGGTTTGGCTAAGTGACTCAACAGTTCTGCATCTTGGGGTGAAAAAGACACGCCCTTACCCTTCTGGGATGTCGTTCATTGTGTGAATTTGAGATGTTTAGAAGATTGACTATGTGATTCTGCAGGGAGCCAGGGTGCTTACTTTGTATTCACCCTGAGCTTGTGCAAGAGAAGGGCATGGAGATTATATGAGTGCTATAGGGCCCCCGGGTGGGGGTAGCCTGCTTATAGTATAAGGGAGCTAATGAGGCTTGCATTTCTCTGCCACTCCTCCCTTTTGCTCTTGTTGCTTTGCTGTTCCACAGCCATGAACTGTTGCCCCTTGCCATGTGTCACTCTGCCTTGGAGCTGGCCAAGTATGGACTGAAAGCTCCACAAACCGGAAGCTAAATAAACCTTTCCTTCCTTCATTTGGGGCATTGGGTATTTTGTTTCAGCAAGGAGAGAAAAATAGCCAGGACAATCTTCAAACTTTTTTCTTGAAATGTTCATCTAGTTTATGTACTTTAATGAAATCTCATAGCTTCTACTTTCCCAGCAGCTCTGCTCTCACTTCATAGGAAAATGTTGGCATAATCTTTATATCTGTTGATTTGTTTTTATTTCTTTATCTGGGTCATTGTAATAGCATCACCCTAGCAAATGGCTTCAGGTAAAATGCTCAAGGTCCATGTCAGCTGAAATGAAGCCAAAATCTCAGCTGTGGTCTTCCCAGGACCACTAGTAAAGGAAAATAATAGTAAGTCTCTGAATATAATTCCCTGAAGGAGCTCCAACTCCATTTTTCACTCTGGTGTTTCCTGGCTTCTAATATTCACCATAGATGTAGGCTATTAATTTTCACAGTTACAGTGCAGGTGAAGAACAGATAATGTTCTGGGACAAACTAAAACACAACAGAGCTGACTGTTCTTCCCAGGACTCTGCCAGTTTTCTTGAAAAAGTAAATCCTCCTTAGCTTTTGGGAAGCTTTAGATTGACTCCAGGCTCTGAAAAACTTTTATTCTGGTGATTTTTGCCAGTTATCTAATTGATTTTGGAAGTTTTATTTTTGGAGTTTTATTTTCACTCAAATCACTTTATTTTAGTTTTTAGTATAATCTATTCTTGGTGCTTTAATGGAAAATACTTCATCAAATAACTACCAGTAAATTTCAAGAATGATGACAAAAATAATATCCAAATGTAGTTGTATTCAAGTTTTCTGAAGACATAAGGGAATTAATAATTGAATGCATTATGTGATATAGAACTCTTATTTTTCTTTGAGTGAAAATTCCATAAAATAATTTTAAAATGGATACCTTGAAATATTTTAAAATTGAATTAATTCAATGAAAATACGAAAGTAAATTTGTATATCAAAATAAAGATATGATTATCGATGTTTCTGAAAAGGTTAAAATATATTCCAAATAAAATTATTAATTTGTAATGTATATCAATTTAAATGTACGGTTGATTCTTATTTTGGGGGTAGGTACATCCAACGAAGTTGCTGTGAACACTGAAGTCATGAACCCTGAATAACTGTTCTTAGAAGAAATACAAATGTTTTGGTGAACCTCTGTTCACAATATTTTCATGACTGCTTTGCAATGCATAACTTTCTTTTATGAAAATTTTCATTGAGAAGTACCACATGTTATTCATTACCACTGGATTCACAGACAGTAGAACATTAACTCCTGACTGAACAAAGCTTACCTAATACACACTTGTGCATAAGGCCCATCACAGCCTTCCTGTACTTAGGAACACTAGCTAGCAAGCCAACGGTTTGCATGGCACTTTTCCTTTGTTATTCTTTTCATCAGCATGGATTGAATTCAGGACATTTGCACTGAGCTACACTTCTGGGCCATTTTATTTTTTTACCAGGAGAAAGTTTTTCACTTAGTCATTGAGTTTCCCCAACTGGATTTAAACTTCAGATCCTCCTGCCTTTGCCTTCAAGAGTGCTGAGGTTACATACCTGTGCCCCCATGCACAGTTTACCTGGGCGATCTTTGAAACAACAGGCTAACTGACAAAAAAATACAAATAGGCAAAATATGTGGTACTGAATGTAACAATAAAAGGACACTGGCTGTGAATATAAGAACCCAGATAAGTTTCCCCTTGCTTGGTCTCAATGGGGACTTTGCATCAGACCGAAAACATCCCAAGATTTGGGAATTATCAATGCAGCTCAATGAGGAAGCTAATTCACATTTGACATTTGTGCATAATGAAAGCAAATTTGTATAATTACATTTCCAGAGTTTATGTTCTTAAAAGCAGCCTGTTTTGTTATTGATTTATAAAGATAGTTTATTTTGGACAGAATATTTTTAACTTTTTAAAATTTTCTAATCTGTACTTTGTGACATATGCAGTGTCATTTTGTGTTGATTTACTATGCATGCTTAGAATATTTACTTTCTCTTTAGAAGTGGTGTTCTGGATCAGTGTACTAAACAGGTATATTCATTGTGACTTTGATGTTTTAAATTGTGTTTACCACTGTTTGTCGATTTGATTTATTATTATTGTTATTTAAATGTTCTAAAATGAAGGTTTTTCAACTTTGCTTACACTTATGTCAATGCTTTCCTTGTACAATTTAAGAGTATAATTTTTCAGCATGTAGAGTTATAGATTTGTTTATATTCTAGTCCACCACACCATTTGTCATTAGACTGAGGTTTTCCATTTTATATTGCATTAAATTATGTGTTTTTATGATGTTAATTCAGTGCTATGACTTTATTCACAACTCAGTTTTCATGAAATGGTTTCACAATATTTTAGGTTAGCTTTTCTGAGTCACTATATTATATTTGTATCTCATATGCAGAGCACACAGCTAGGTTTTATTTCTACTTTTATACTATTGGAATCTTGGATTTTTAAAATGGTAAGTCAGTTTACTTCTGTTGTAATTCTTTTTTGTTCTGTTTTGTTTTATTTTTTGTTTTTCTCCAGTACTGGGAATTGAACTCATGACCTTGAGCTTGCCAGGCAGGCGCTGTGCCGCTGAGCTAAATCCCTAGCCCCTTCTATTGTAATTCTTGATGAATTTTGGTTTTGCTAACTGTGATTTTTTAATTTTCCCCTCTTTTTTGCATTTTAGTATATTATTTCAGCTTGCATTTATTCTTATATTAATTGAAATGCTTTATTATTATCATTAATTTATTTTTTATTAACAATATCTATTTCAAGCCAGTAAATTTTAACTTGAAAAATGTATGCTCTTCAAGAACTGTGTAAGTTGGGCATTAAATATATCATCTTCACAGCAAATGATCTTCTTTGATTGCTCAATATTTTACTTTTACAATTTTTAATCCTTTTTCCTAGGCATCGTTTTAAGCACTAATGTTCAGTCAGCAGTTACTTAGCCTGTTCTAGTTACATACCAATAGGCACTAATAAATGCATCTCTAATTCTCCTTTGAAGCCAAGTTTCCACTTTCTTATTTATTGAAAATAAAGACAATAAGAAAGAAAGAAAAAGAAAAAAGACTAAAAACGTATTATTTGGGCTTTTTATTTTGTTTTGTTTTCCCCAAAGAGACATCAATGAAAGTACATTCCCAATGTTTGTTCTCTAATCTCTACAACATAGATTTTTGTTTAATCATCTCTCTTGGATGAGGCTTTAGTTAGGCCTATAGAATTCTAGGGTGAGATTTATACTTTTTGCCATTTTGAAAATGTAACTTTACAGCCTGTTGGGCCGCAATTATTTTTCTATCCTGGAAAATTATCAACAAAATCAGGTTGACTATTTTCCCCCTCATTCTTAGTGACTTTTTCTGAAATTTGAAACCATTAACTATATTTCTTGATCTTTTTCCTTTATATGTTGTAAATTTCATGTCTTTAAAATACATTCTAGTTAATGTCTCAGTGATTTTATTTTCAGAATCATAACAGCATTTTGTTTGTTAGAGATTTTATTTCAGTTTTGGGTTGTTCGATCTTATTGTTCAGTTTTTAGAATTCATTTTATATTGGAAAAATGACCCCCTTATCCGATTTGTTTGGCAAATATTCTCACCAAGTGTGCAGCTTAGATTTTTATCTTCCCAAGAATGTTGTGCACAGAGAAGGTATTTCAGATTTTAATGAAGTCCTACATACAACATATTAGTTACTTCATTCAGATCATTTCTTTGGCATTGCATCTAAAATGTCATTACAAAACCCAGTTATCTAAATTTCCTTTTGTATCATGTTCTAGAACTTTCATAATTTTGCATTTTAAATTTATGTATAAGATCCATTTTGAATTATTTAATACTTATGCCTACCCATTTTTTTGGCAGCATATAGATTCTCACTTCTAGAATCATTTGTTGAAAAGACAGCTGAACGTATTTACATGTGTCTATTTCTATGCTCTGTTTTTTTTTTAAATCTGTTTGCCTATCATGTATGCAGTGCCATACTATATTGGTTACTGTCATTTTTTATAAGTCTTGATGCCAGACAGTGTGAATCCTACAAGTAATTTATTCTCTTTCAACATTGCATCTGCTATTGTATATGTTTTCTTCTCCATATAAACGTTAAAATCAGTTTGTGTATATGCTCAAAATAAATTGTCTGGACTTTGGTTGGGATTAAACAGGATTTATGGATCAATAAAGGAGGAAGAAATAACTTCACCATGTTATAGTCTTACATGATAAATAGAATATCTATTTATTTTGTTCTTATTTCTTTCATAAGAAATTTATAGTTTTTTGTTTTTTTGGTTTTTTTTCAAATAGATTTTACAGATTTTCCTAGGTTTATACCAGATTTTTTCTACTTTTTCTGATTGGTGATTTTATCATTGTTGGTTTTAAGTTCACATTCCACTTGTTGACACTGTTACATAAGAAAGGAAAGGACTTTGTTATATAAATTTGTTTCTTAAAGTTCTCACACAATTTATTATTAGATACAAGGTTTTTTTATCAGTTCTTTTAGACTTTTGACACATAGAGTGGTTTTATGTATGAAAAGGCAGTTTTATTTCTTCCTTCCCAGACCGCATAATTTTATTTTTTATTGATTTGTTGCCTGAACAAGGAATTACAGTATGATGTTGGAGACTGTAGTGAGAAGTACCCTTCTTGCCTTCATCTTCACTTCCATGAGAAAGTTTGGAATTTCACAACCTTAAATATTATGTTAGGTCTAGTTTTTGGAAACAGTCTTTAACAAGTAAAATTCCCCCTATCCCTGGTTTCCTGAGAGGTTTTATCATGACTAAGTGTTAAATTTTGTGAGATGCTTTTCTGCTTCTATTTATAGGATCATGTGATTGCTCTCTTTTAGCTGTGTGTTATGATGGATTACATGAATGAATTTCTAAATTTGAGATCAGTCTTGTATACTGAGATAAAATCTCTTTGGTTATGGTATATACTTACTTCTATATATTATTGGATTTTATTTGCTGATTTTATTTTCTTGAGGATTTTGCATCTGTGTTGATGGGAGATACTGATCTCTAGTTTCTTGTAAATCTCTTTGGCTGGTTTAGTATTTTTTTCTCTTCCATGAAGATATTTTGTTTGTTGCACTTGTACAACTTTTTAGAAGGATGTGGTGACTGCCAAGCTCCTTACATACTGTAACAGAAACCAAAAGCTGATAAATTTCTTATTTATATTAATATAGGAATATATATGTACAAATTATTTATGTGTAAATTCACAAGTAGTTTTTTAGCACTTAAATTGTTTGAAGTCATAATTATTTCTATTCCACTTAAAAAACTCAATTCTTTCTAAATAAACTAATTTCAGAAATGTATTTGCCTTTGTTTTTCCTCTTTCCCAGCTTATTTTAACATGATGATTTCCCGACTGATGACTGTTCCATTTAAGTGTTTTCTGTCTTTTCTCTTATAAAGAGTAAATTTTTTCTACCTTTAAAATTCAATGTCTAAATATCTTTAACTTCAGAAATTTTGAGTTCCTCTAGCCTATTTTCTCTTCCCAAATCTGAAAGTTAAAATAGAAATAAAAGAAGAAAGTGTTTACTCACCCAAATTACACCAATTTATTGCACAACATCATAGAAATCATTATTGTGGAATAGCATAATACTAACATTTTGAATTAGCAGACTATTTAAAATTTAAATTCAGTGATTGTCTGTGGCTTGTATGACTCATTTATATACTTTTAAGTAAAAAAAAAAAAAAAACTTACCGCTTGTCATATCTTATCTAAACATCAAAACTTATCTTTCCTCAGCTAATTGGCACCTCGTGCTTACAAACTTGGTGATATTGAATTCATGGAATAGATAAATGGATGGCTGAGTGAATACTAGTCAGCCAAAATGCCCTATTTGCTTCTTAATTTTGCTTCTTTGTTTTTATTAATGTCTTTAGTAGTATATAAAGGAGTTGCTTCTTGTAACATTTTAATTCATTTTTTAGTAGAAAGCATTTTACTAGTATATAAATCAAAATACATAATTTGGCTTGTTTTTTATCTTGAATTTTCTTTAGACTTTCTTTGGCATTCACTCTTTCTCCTTAGCATTCATTCTAGTTTTATTCTGGAGTTACTTCTCATATTCTTTCTTGACACAATTTAGCCTTTTAGCCTTTTAAAAGCCTCAACACCTAGAAGGATGCTCCTGGAGCCCTTTAACCTCATACTTTCACAAAGAGATGAGCTTGCATTTGTAGCATGCATAATTGGTGACCACCTGAGGCAAAAGACAAACTTAGCACACACCCTGCAGGGTTCTGAAATAGTTCCCTTGGTGTCAAGACTTCTGTAAGCTAAACTTAGGTCCTTTGTGAATCTTTCTGGACTGTTTGTGTTCTACTAAGTCACACTGACAAGTACTTGTACCTATTTGCTGAGGATTTAAAACATTCAGGGTAGAACTTTCTAAGACTGGATGACCAGTGTAACATGTCCTACAACTGTATTCACTGCTATAATTCCCTTGAGGATTATATATATATATATATATATATATATAATTAAATTGTGTACTGTGTGTAATACAATGTACTGCTTTGTATTTTAACACACTAAGACAACTACATCTTCACATTTATCAAAACAAGAAGAAACCAAACTAGCTATTTATTTGAGGAAACAAAAATTGGAAAGAACTGCATCCCATCTCTATTCCATTAATAACACTCCATTAGAGGTGCCTGCAGTTAACCACACAAGGTATTTTGGTAAGGTACTACATGCTCACAAAAGAATGCTCAAGTCATATGTAGGGTTACTCAGGCAATATAAGTAGGTCTCCCATTAAATATAATGAAAATAAGCTGCAATAGAGAGTCTAGGAATAATCCTAAGAAAAGATTTTAAAAATTGAGAGATTTAATGCAAACTCTAGCTTGTTAGTGACACTTTTAAATTTTATCTTTACAATAATTTTTTCATACTATTTACTGAGCCAATTATTTGTTGATTGCAAGCTTACAAAATATATTATGATAGGATATTTTAAAAATTGATAATTATGTTAGTGATAAGCTATCATTTTATTTGAAAAAAATCACTGACTTTTTAATTCCATAAAATGTGGAAAAGTAAAACAAAGTATAGCAACTTTCAAGGAAAGATGTCAGCATAACCTCTGTGTCTTCATAATTCTCTGCCACGTGTCATGGGGTCAAACCACATTCTGAAAGGATAAAAACATACCTTTAAAGTTTTCTATATCAAATGCATGAGAAAGAAAATCATTCCTTCTACCATAAAATTTCAAGTTAGTTATTCACAGTGTAGCACCTTCAAAGACCAACTTGGAAGAGAAATATTGGTGAATAATTTATAAGTCAAAAGTAAAGCCAAGGGTACAATCCAATATATATATATATATATATATATTTGCTATCCTAGCCCATGTAGCAGACAACATATCAAAGCATAAAGAATAACAAAATAAACAAAACTTTACACTTACATGAAGAATAAAAATTGCCTTTAGAAAATAGCTAGCTCATAAATATACCAAAAGGATTGTATTATGAAAAACCACTGCTATTTTAAAAGTTTTGAAAGACATGTGTGCATATCCAATTATTTTCTGAGACAATAGCACAATCTTAAACTAAATAACCATACTGGTGAGCATGTTATCTTTAACATTTTCACATATATTACTTTAAGCTGCTGAAAAATGGAAAAAAAACAAACAAACAAAACAGTATTCCTTTTTAAAATGAGAAACCAAAATACCATCATTGTCTTCCTATTTCATGTATATTCTTGAGCCTTGTATGCTCATTACAGCTCATACATTCAATGTTTACTCCACATTTTCTTTTGTTTGTTAATCATTAAACCTTTATATACAATTAAGCTAATGTAAGATTTGGAGCAGTCACGACAGTGGCCACTAAGCATTCCCAATTGTAATGGCAACATACAGAGCCACATGGGCTATTGTCATTTAATGGAGTTAAGTAAAGAGCCATATTGATTTAAGCTTCTCATTCAATACATTAATGATACAAAATTAACCACCATAAATAAGCTATTTGAGAGTTTATAAGTTGTTAATCAGGCCAAAAATATTTTAATTGTTTTTCTGTCATTAATTTTATGATTTTGGAAAATTATCTCATAATTTGAATTCACACTGTTCATATCTAATAAAGAATTTAAGATGCATGTGTCCTCTCAGGATAATATTGTGTCAATTTACTATGTTATGGTTGGTACATTGGGTCAATTTGAGGAGTCTAGCAGCTTAAGTAAGTAACTGAACAGTTCTATATCCTGGGGTGCAAAGGACACACCCTTCCTGCTCTAGGATGTTGTTCATTGTTTCAGTGTGAGAAGTTTAGAAGGTTAAATGAATGACCAAGCAAGGGACCAGGGTCCTAACTTTGTGTACATCCTGAGCCTGTGTAAGAGGAGGGCATGGAGATTATGTGAGTGCTACAACCCTGGGTGGGGACAACCTGTTTACAATATAAGGGAGGAAAAGAGGCGTGTTGCCCTCCCCCGCTTTTTGCTTTTGCTGTTTTCCACCACTATGTACATTTGCCCTCTGCCATGTGACACCCTGACTTGGACCAGCCAAGTATGGACTGAAACCTCCATGAGCTGTAAGTTAAATAAACCTTTCCTTCCCTAATTTTGGGCATCAGGTATTTTGTCTCAGCAATGAGAGAAAAATAACCAGGACAGAATTTTACCTGAGAAGTGAGGTTGTTGCTGTGACTATACCTGACCATGTGGTTGAAGAGCCTTGGAAACGGCTTGTGGGAAGAGTTTAGAAAGGTTTGGAGATGTCTCCTGACAGACTAGAGCTCAAAAGCCTTCAGCTGGTCTGTATGAGAGATTCTGGTCAGAGCTCAGAAGACCAGAATGATAGAAATCCTGCTGATAAAGCCCAGATTCAGGAGGTTTCTGCTGAGAAGAAGGACTACAATAGTGCTGGAGTCCAGATGATGTAAGTTATGGGTTTACAGAAAGTTTGTTACATATTTCTTGAGACCAGAGACTTTGCCTAAAACTGAAATTAAGGGTAGTGGAATGAGTCAAGGCATAATATGAATTTTAAAAAGCACATTGAAGCACAGAGGCATATGTGAACATAACAAGTATTACACTGAGCTTACTCCTATAGGCTGCTAAGTGCTTATAAGAACCAATGGCTCATGTCTTTTCCCACATCTATGTTCAGCCCAGTTTAATTGGTTGTTCAGAATTGACCATGAAGAAAATATTTAAATCATGAATGTTTGTGCCGTGAAATTTTTCAAGGTTATAAATCTGATGCTAACTTTTCAAATCTCAATATACATGCAAGTGTGGGGGCACACACACACGTGCACACACAGAGTTTTATTTACATTTCTTTACATTTCTCATTGTCTCACTGAGACAAAATACATAATGCCCCAAGTTAAAGGAAGAAAGGTTCATTTGGCTCAGTTTGTAGAGGTGTCAGTCCATGATTGGCTGGCTTCACGAAAGCTAGCTTGGCAGACATGGTAAAGGAAAAACACTTCATGGCACACAGAAGGTAGAAAAGCAAGCAAGGGACCTTAGCAGCATTTTTATGCTCTTTTCATATTCTATCTAGGCTACTAGGATTAGAGTGCTGAAAAACAAATCACTGGGCTGCTTTAGAAATCACCCATGCTTAATTGTAGCACCCTTAATCCTAGCATTGCATCATGAATCAATCACACACTCTAGATTCAGCCACCCCTGAAAAAACACTAGCATGAGGCTTTGGGGGGACATCTAGACACAAGCAATAATACACACACAAAACTAGTCTACCATTGTGCCATTGTACAGATTAAAAAAAAAACAAACAAACAACCACTTAACTGGTCTCTAACCTTCCTGTAAAGTTCCTTAGTATAAATGAACTTTTTATGTAAAAAAAAAGACATTTATGCTTATGTCACCCTGAATATTTTGAACTTTTTGCCTTACTGGTTTGAGAATCAACATAATAGGTACTAAAGATATTTACTTGATTATATATGGCTTTCTGAAAGTGAGTGCTAGACAAAAAAAAAACTGTCATTCACTGTAATTTCCAATCATGATTGAATAAAGGTATAATAATAATAACTTCTGGTTCTTCAAAAAGATACACAAGCATGTTTCTGAGAAAAACACAGAGGTAAACTAGATATTTTATTATTGTTCTTTTCATGTTTTTGTTTTTGTTTTGGGTAATGGGAATGATACTCAGGACCTCATACTTGCCAGGCAGGTGCTCAGCCCCTGAGCTAAATTCCTGGCTTTATTACTGTTCTGTACAAATTTTTCGTGTCTGAAAAATTTTCATGGGTATATCTCAGTTAATTTGTTTAATAGTTATATTTGAGACATTCTATCACCTGTTAAATTGAAAATAGACTGTTTTATTACAAGGTTGAGTTTCAATACAACCTATGCTGATAAGCAATTGAGGATAACTTGTTATGGTAGCATACTCCTATAATTACAGCTACACAGGAGGCTAAGGCAGAGATTTCCCAAGTTCAGGGGCAGCCTGGGCAATTCAATGAGACCTTTTCTCAAAGAGGGAGAGAGAGAGAGAGAGAGAGGGAAAGGAAGGAAAGAAGGAAGGAAGGAAGGAAGGAAGGAAGGAAGGAAGGAAGGAAGGAAGGAAGGAAAAGAAAGAAAGAAAAAGAATGAAAGAAAGAAAGAAGAAAGAAAAAGAAAGAAAGAAAGAAAGAAAGAAAGAAAGAAAGAAAGAAAGAAAGAAAAGGAGAAAGAGAGAAAGAAAGAAAGAGAGAAAGAAACGAAGGAAGAAAGGAAGAAAAAAGAGAGGTTGGGATTTATTTTGTCCTGATTTCACACCCCAGTACCACAAATACACAAATGATAAAAAACAATTTGAGTACGTTATTGCACTTTGCAACTCCCTTTCCAGTCCATTTTCTTATCCGAAATATACACTTAGTATCTCCTTTACTAAATTCATCAACCTTTAGCAAATCTGCAGATATATAAACATGGAACACATTCTTTGGCACACAATACAAGAGGTTAGCATATTTAAACAAGAACAATTATCCTTTCCATTAGCTTAACTACAGTTGATTTACAAACTCCTGTGAATCTCAGTTATCTCAAATGTTAAGTGGGGATAATAATATATTCCTCTATTTTGTGAAGATTAGAAAGATGTAATCACACGTTTTGTTTGGTGTTGTGTATTCAGTTGGCAAACAATAAATAGTGAACTTGACTATCAATAAAGCCATCATTTAAAATTCATATGCAAATGAATTTTTGAGCAAAATCAAATATCAGATATACCAGATCAATGTTAAATCAAACAAACACAGGAAAAGCTGGCTAGCTTCATATATTAGGATTTGTTTTGATGCTTTTTTTTTGTTTGTTTTTTTGTTTTTTTGTTTTTCTCCGGTACCAGGAACCGAACTCATGACCTTGCGCTTGCCAGGCAGGCGCTTTTGCAGCTGAGGTAAATCCCCAGCCCTTGATGCATTTATTTTATATGTTTGTTTTCTCTAGCATTCAAATTTTGGTTCACAAGCTCAACAAAAAATTTTAGCCTTCAGGAAAAGATGGCATATTATAGATGAATTTCTCTGATCAAGGCACCGCACACTACTTGCTGCTCAGTAGAATCTCCCATCTGTTTCCTGTGGAATTTTTATTAGATGGTTGAAACTGTCCGTGGTCTGTGACTAGATTCTGTGAAGGTGTAGAACTTCTGCCTGGAAGATTATATGGACTCTCATTCTAAACCTTTAATGAATTGTAAAACCTCCTCTCAGGAGACCGCTTCCCTGGAAAATAAACACCCTTTAGAAGTTTGTCAAAGTTCAATTTAGCAGCAATCAAAACATACATCTGTGCTGAGTAATCACATCTCCTTATGAAAGATAAGAACTGGAAGGATTAGTTTGCACTCACTTAGTAAAAATTCAACTTTCCTTTATTTCTCTTTGTTTGTTTTCTTTCTTAAGCTAGAGAGCTGCAAGATTCTGGCCATAGTGATTCATTGATCACCTTGAAAATTAGTTAATCCACATCACAAACTATGTCTCAATGTAATCATTAATATATTCGATGGACATGCCATTTTTTCTGTTCTAATTCAAATGAAAAATATTCTTAATTCAGTGTTTGAATCATTGTTTGTTGTTGTGTTGATATATTTGGGCTAAAGATGCCCTTTCTGTCAATTGCCACACTACGATGACTTCGTATCCACCACGCTGAGATGCAGCCATTGACTCAGCTTCCGTGTTTCACGCTAGAGCAAGTATGGGGCTTTATTTGACATTGTATCCTACGTGCTTTGAAAGGTGCCTGGCATGTAGTATTTAGGCCCAGAGCTTTATTTTTGCTCCATACAATATCTTCATGTGTTTTTCAATCTACTGGAAACAGCTAAAATGTTGGTATTGCCTGAGAAATACTGATGGTGCCACAAGCTCCTTTTTTGACAGACCTACCTGTGTTAATGACATCATTAGGCACCGCAGAGATTGATGGGCTACTGGCTGCACAATGATGTAAGAAAGGCCCTCATAGAGCTGCTAGAAAAGGTCACAGCTCTTTGCAGCACAAGTTACAAGTCTGATTCCTCAGCGTAAACAGCTCTTCAACTGTATGCATAGCGAGACTCTGAACTCTGCTGTTTCAAAAATAAATGTCCCAAACCAAGTTTTACACCAGAACGAGATATCTGAGCCAAAATAATTAAAGTAGATTTCTACACATTTCCAGTGTGCTTTTGCTGTCCTCCTATCATCGGGATACCCTTGATGTATTCTTTTCTCGGATATTTTCCCGCTCAAACGTCCCCATACTCTGGGCTCATAAAACCTCCACAATCCTCTTCCTTATCAATATTTACTTAAACTGTGTCCCTAGAAGATTTGTTGATCTATTTTAAACTGAGTTGTTATGAAGGATAAAAGGTGAACATGCTATCTTTACCAGAGCCTTTTTGATGATATTTGAAGAGAGCTTTCATGACCATATCAAGGAAGGGAAGGAAACTAGAGGCCCTTTCTGTCAATTGCCACACTATGATGACTTCATATCCACCACACTGAGATGTAGCCATTGACTCAGCTTGCGTGTTTCACACTAGAGCAGGTATGAGGCTTTATTTGACATTGTATCCTATGTGCTCTGAAAGGTGTCTGACATGTAGTACTTAGGAAAATATATTAAAAGAATGAACAAGCAATCAATGATATTTTGTGCGGACGAACAGATAAAACTGAGGAGTAAGCCATAGTGTGCAGCTTTTTAGTAAGCAGCAATCTAAATGAGGTCAGCCTGGGCTTTATGTATCTTGAAACAAACAAAAAGTATTCTAATGTGATAGTGAGAACATCAAGAACCCAAGGCAATTGACATACACATGTATTCCGCTGGGAAACTGAAAACCCAAAGATACTATTTCCAAAAGTGAGAATGAAAGAAAGACAACAACTTAAAGCAAAACATTTTATCCTCCCAAAGTTGTAAGAGCAGAAGTTTGCTTTAAGAGTACAAGAAAGCAGCATTTTGCTTGAAATCTGTACCAGCCCAAAACAAATGAATAACAGCAGTTCTGCAGTTTTTTGTCTTTCAGTTGATGCGTATAATGTCTAAAATATAGATCAAGAAAATTTATTCAAAAATAGTTCATTAAATTTTCCCATTAAAATAGTATTCCTTTATTTCTTAAAGTGTTTGTATCTGTACAGATGTGGTATGTGGATGTACATATAAGAGTAAAAAATTTTAAATGGCTACTATAACTATTGGTGTAAACATAATTTATAATTAAGATTTATCTATCATCCTCAGAGAAAGGCTTTTAAATGTCATTCAAAAAGGAAATCAAAAAGTGCTACCTATACAGTAAAATCACCATATATTTAACATTTTCAGATACTATTTGTCTAACTCCATGGCATTTAACATTATAACAGGGTGTTTGGGAGTGGGTGTGTGTCTCTTTGTATCATTACTACAGCAGTAGCTTTTGGCTTCTATGCTTTGTTCGTATTTTACCTAAAGGCAAATCACAACAAATTAAAAATAAAAATATTGCCATCATTATATAAATATTCATTGAGTTATTTTTAGATAACTGTTGTTTATGGTGAAACATGATAAGAAGTTTCACAGTACACTATCGGAAAGGTTAATTTTCCTTTCAAGTTGAGAGAGAGATAGAGAGAAAAAAGAGACAGAGAAGTGAGAATCTCTTGGATTATAGCATGCAATGAACCAATAGCATGCAGCAATGAAATAATATCACAAAGTAGAAAAATATTGAAAGCACAGAAATAAAATGTCTGTTAAACCAGCATTCATTTTCAGAGAGTGACCGTATAGCATGTATCAGCCATGTCAGGATATGGCTGAACAGGCTTGGAGAGCGTGTGGTGGGAGTCAGTTATTCACCAAGACTTATTTTTGGATTTGAAAAAGATCTGCACGTAAGATAATAACATGGTGTCAGCCTGCACAAGAAGACTAAATGAATGATGAAGTCTAAATTGCTCTGAAATGCCTACAAATTGATAAAATTGCATTCAAAATAATACCTCAAATTTTTATTAGGACCAAGACTGTACTTCCAGCCCTTTTGTGTGGAACAAAATATACTATATAAAATTAGTAAAACCTGTTGTCATAGAACAGAAGCAAATTATAGAAAAGTAAAAATAATGGAATAAGCTGCTGAAAGAGAATATCTGTCTCACACAGAGAAAACAGCAGAGTGAAAACAGCGTTTAAACTATGTTTATTTAAAAAGTATCTCTTAAGAAATGGAACTGAAGATTTCCCCACCTTACACTCTATTATTTATTTATATTTTAAAAGCCTCCTTGGATGGGAGTTAAGTTTTAACATTTCGTGTTCTAAAGATAATACAGTTTTTAAAAATTATGCCTTCAGTGTGTGTAACTCAAAACATACTGGTTTATCATAATATAGATAGAATGTGTATCTTAATGAGATTCCCTGGGAAAAAATAAAATGGGGTAAGGATTGCATTTTGTTTTATATTACAATGATTATGATTTCTGTATCAATATATTTTCAATTAAGTGGAAATTTTCACTCCATGTTAGTTTGATACCTGTATGAGTAGAAACCCAGATCTCTTTTCCCCAATATATCAAATACTGCTGGAACTTGCTGATAGGCTTTCACACTTCACCAGCCTTGATTAAATTTTCAAATTCTACTGAAAAAGCAAGAACTTCTGAATGTATGATGTATAATAAAGTGGAAAACATACAGAAGAAATTAAGGGATAGCAATGGATATTTTATTTCTGTCTGGCCCAAATGCAACGTTAGCTCTAGCTCCTTTATATTGATGTCACTGAAGCTTCCAACGCTAGCGGCATCGGGAAGAGCTTTCACAACTTACTTCAGGCTGGGTGAGGCAACGAAACCCATGCTCCCCTGGTAGCAGCAGAAGCAACATATCATTTCTATCACTGGCCAGTTTCACTGTTGGATCTTTAAATAGTAACTGGTAAGAGGGATTATTTTGAGGTTTGAATGAAATTTCCTTTGCAAGTTTACTTTTTTTTTTGATACCTATGATCAGCTTGTACAGAGTGAAGGATAACACTGAATTTTGTAAGTTTTGGAATGACCTGTGTCAGAACATTTCTGACATGAAATAATGCATTATACATGACGTCCAAACTCTTCACAATTCAACAAGCATAATTTAATTTCAGACCAGTGGATGAAAATTATTATGACAGTTGGGACATTGTTATTAGTTTCAATAGTAAAAGAATCAATTATATGAATATTTCCAGGGAATTCTGTGAAAGAATACATCTTTAGAAATCCAACTACTTATGCCCAAACTGCCTTTTGCAATGGACAATTAAAACCCGTATGGTATATGTCTTCATCATGTTTAATGGAGCTAAAGTTTTTTTTTCTTTCTTCTATTATGATTTAATAATCTGCCTACAAAGTTATTCGGTCAAAGTTAGTGTGGGTGGACTGACATTTCGGAATCCAATCTCTTATACTCTTGATTCAGGTTCAAAAGCTTTGATCAATTATACAACAGGAGGCTTGAAGATCAAAGGATTCCTAACTGCTAGTGAGAAAATATGGGAAAGTGAAATAACACTGGACTGAAGTCATTCATAACATGAGATTACAGAAGAAAGAATATGATTGTGGAAGATATTTATTTTATTATTTTTTCTTGTAGAAAATAATAAAGGTATGAGCTCATATAGCTCTACCAAGACATGTCAGGTACAAATTTTAAATCCTATATAATTCTAAGCTAGTTGTCTTTAAAATTCATTTTAGAGCAAGAAAATCATTATAAGGTCAGAAGTCTTTTAGGTAACATGTACTACCGATCAAGTTTCTTCTTCGATAAGGTTCGAGCCATTGTGGAAGACTGCTGAAGGACCCATAATTAGTGGTGTCAAATTAATAGCCAAAAATTTTCAGGAAGAAATACTCACATAACTCAGTAAATCAGAGTTTAATGAACAAAACGTGATATGAAATATACTGGTCAAACATGGAAAGTATTTTGTGATTGTTTTCAGATGCATTATGCCCTGGGTTAAGGAGAAAAGTCTAAATGCATTTTTCCAGGGTAAACTATTTTGGTAAACTTGCTTCATGCACCACATGAATAACAAGTTTTGTGTGGGTCACTGTAGCCAATTTCCTTAATTAGTATGGAGAATTTAAGCAGTGTTGGATTATTTCTTACTTATTAAAAATTCTCTTTATAAACTAAGATCACACAATAAAGTGTATAATAAATTCATTCTAAGAAACCTTTGTGAAATACAGAAAATTTCAGAACAACACGCTAACACCTTGTCCATCTTGCTTATGGGTCCAATCCTCTGTGATAAGTTGTTATTTTAATTTTTTCTTAAGGAGGCTTTTAACAGTAAATAATAATGATCTACTACTTCCTCTGACCTAGTCTATGAGAATATTAAAGCATGTTTCTTATTGCCTACTGGCTCAAGAAGGTATCCAAGCCACACACAGATTCTACTTATTGTATTAAAAACCATTGAATACCTTTAATGCTGTCAAAGAGTAACAGATATCATTTTTGTTAGTTTATCCTAGAGTGGTATTTTTCTATGTGAATTTGGCAAGCAATGTCTGCTTTTCAGGTGAATATACAAACCCTCTACAGAAATAAAAAACGGATCCCTACACAACAAAATACAGATAAATGAAAATCTGGCAATGAAAATGAGAAAAAAGAATTTGGGACATTTTCTGACACTACAAACTTGCAGTCTTCATCTTTAAATTGGTAAGAAGGAGCATAAATCAATTATTTATACTTCAATCCGAAGAAACTACTGTGGAACCTCAGTTTATGTGTTTAATTTGTGTTACAATTTAGGGTAAGATGGCTGTGTTTGTGTTTGTGCGAGAAAGACAGTCATGGTCTTATTTGTCACCCCATGCAGTTTGCAAACAGAGGCAAAGCTTTGTCTCTGAATGGCGCTGTTTGCAAGCCGAAGCATTCGTGGACAGAGGCATTACTGTAATTCTATGAGGGTACCGTTTGCTTTTTGGAGAAAATCATGCAACATTGGAATAACATAGATGAAGCTTGAGAACATCACCGTATTGCTAAATTTCCACATACTGGGGGCTGGGAATTTAGCTCAGGGGCACAGCGCCTGCCTGGCAAGAGCAAGGTCATGAGTTCAATTCCCGGTACCGGAAAAAAAAAAAAATTCCACTTACTACCACCTACAAAGAGGAGAGAGAGCAGAGAGGGAGAGAGAGAGGGAGGGGAGTAAAGAGAAATTATTTTTCTCATTTAGTTTTGGGCACTTTTCCAGAATTTCCTTATGCCTTTAATTAAAGTCATATGTTTAGGAATAAAGAGGAACAAAATTGATGGACCTCAGAGTTTTACTACTGGAAAGTTTTACCACTAGAAATAGTTGAAAAAGTGTTTTCTTTTCTGAATGCCTATGAGTAGTGAGTTAAAGATTAATGAAATAAAGTTTTGTTTTGTTTTGTTTTGTTTTGTTTTGTTTTTCCAGGTCGAAGGAAAAGAGAATCACATATGTGGGTTGATGATCAAACCATTTATGAATGATTCTGTGGCTGGACTTGCTGACCGTGTTCCCTGAGATGAGAGAGCCTTCCAGGCCATCTGGTACCCGCTCTGGAGGTTTTACCACACACTATGTCAGCTGCTCATTCAGAACACTGCGTTCCCTGTGCTGTACCACTTAGATGTATTCTCATTTTTCTTAATTTTTAAAAAAATGTATTAGTGTGTGTCTGCCATTCATAATGATTATATTCCTCATGGTCTGTTGATACATATATAGAACACACCGTAATTCCTTTCACATTCTCTTCCCTTCTTCCCTCTAGGCTCCATCTCCATCTTTTTTATTAATTTAGTCTGTTCACACATACCTGTTTACATAATACTTACATTTCTTGTGAGAAGTTGGTAAATGGAGAAAACATGAATTAAGTCCATTTTCACCCCCTTCCTTTTCCTACCTCTCTTCTCCACTTATCCACTACATTCTCTTTTTCTTCCTTTCTTTGTTCCTTTCTTTCTTCTTTCTCTCTTTTTGGTATATGTTTGCAGTACATAATGAATGGATAAAGCAAATATGGTATTTACACACCGTGGAGTATCACTCAGCCATAAAGAAGAATAGGCTTGAGTCATTTGTATGAAAATGAATGTATTTTGCAGCTATAATGCTAAGTGAAATATATCTTACACACAAGTTTAAATATCACTTTGTTTCCCTTATATGAGAAACCAAGAGTAAAATTAAAGAGCAAAATAAAAATATACAAACAGGAAGGAGAGAGATTATTTTCAGAGGGGAAGGGAATCAAGAGATGGGGATATGGTGGGGGAGGGAAGGGATAGGAAATAAACAAAGGAAGTGGGGTGTGTTACCTTCATGTACCAGCTCCGTACAAGAATGTAAACATTCTGCATTGCACACGTGCACTTCGAGTATATCCACATCTTTTCTCCATGCAGCACTGTTACCACTGGCTTAACTGTGGCTCTTCATTTTAAAATTTTTTTATCTTAAAAATTAGAAAAAAAAATAACAAAACAACAATGAAGACAAAAATCAAAACAACACAGAAACAACAAAAATGATACATGACCTCAAAATAAAATGATAGGAATTAACAGCGGTTGCTACACTACATACTATTGTCTTCACTCTCTTTCACCTTGCTTATTATGCTCTGGTTTGCTATTTTTTAGTATCTTCTATGCTGCTATCATGACAATTAGCTCATATCTATTTATGTCTACATTAAAAAAAAAGAGCCTGGAAGCATCACTTCTTTTTTTCCCAGATGACTATGGCTAGTCAAGGAGATTTCCTCTTACATATATGTATATAATTATATCTGAGTTTGTTTATTTATTTACTGGTAGGAAATTGCTGTTGCATTATTAACTTTAACAGATAATTTTATAGCTGATGAAATTTAATGCCAAATATTTAGCTTCATGCCTCTGGCTAGCCTTTCATAGCATACATTTTTTTTCACTAAAGTAGTGATTCATGTTTTAATTAAAATGTATGTTATTATAGTGACCTATTTAAATACTCCAGTTTTTGTTAAGTTTTATAGCCATAATCTATATATCTATAAACTACTGAGATAACAATTATCTTTTGTCTTAATTTTTTTTTTATGTCTTTAGTGTTGGTAAAAACACAACATGAAATCTAAATTATTTAGAGAATTTTAAGTGAAGAAATGGGCACAATATCAATTTTGTTGTGTACAATTTTGTTGATTGGATGTTCAGAATTAATTTCTCTTATATAATTGAAAATTTTATAACATGAAGTTAGTAACCTCATTTTCTCTTCTATCAATTCTTGGCAAGCATCATTTTTTTCTTGCCTTTCATAAATTTGATGTTATAGGTATTGCAAACATGTGAAACAAATTTTTTAGTATTTGTAACAGTGTTGTTTACTTACCATGATGTCTTGAAAGGTCATTAATTTTCTTGCATATTTTAGGAGTTTCCTTTCGTAAAGATCAGTAATACTCCATTATACGCAGATCACAGATTTTCTCTATCGGTTCACTAAATATATTTGGGTTTGTTCTACAGTTTTGTCTACTGCTAATGTGGTAGTAGTAGTACCTTAAAGATTCTGCTATTCTTCGGAATAAATAACCAAAAATTTAATTTCTAGAACATATGGTATCTATATATTTAAGCATTCCATACCATTTCTCAGTGACAGCCAGCTCATATTGCTATCTGTGTACAATGAAAATAAAATTGAAGTACTATTCTCTCTTGTTCCAGATGAATTGAGAGCATGGGTATGTAATAAGACTCTTCAATAAGATTCTTTCCAAATTATCCCTATTCAGGGTGCCATCTACTATACCTGTACCAAAATACAAAAATTCAACATTTAGTTATTTGTGGAGCACGGAAGCCATTCCTGTCAGTTTTAATGCAGAACAGTACACAATTATACCATATATTATTTTTACCTCCAAAAAATGATTTAAGCACTAAATCTGGATCCTATATTGCTTCTAAATTTCAAATGAAGGAAAAAATTTCCTTCAGATTACTAACTATACTGTGATATTTGGGGACCTTCTTTGCTATTGCAATTTATTGTCCCATTCACTTCCATTAAAGTAGTAGATAAATCCTTCCTTGGCAAACACTACCATCAGTTAAGCAGACAACACAAAAGTACAAAGAAAGGTTTAAGGTCAACTCTGAAATAGTTCTCTGACAGTGGTTCGTGAACAAGATGCAAATCAAATGATATGCATGAGTTCATGCAGGTGTAAAAGCAAGTGAAAAGATGGTTTAGAAAGAAAAACACCATTTAAAGCCTGAGATAACATATATAATGGAATTTGAGTCTAGGATGGTGGAATAACTCATCTGTCTGTATCAGAAATACCTGGTGAGCTATTTAAAATTATAAATTACAGCTCATCTCCAAACATTAGAGAATCTCATGAAAAAGGTCCCAGAAATCTACTTTTTAAAGAAATTATCTAAGCAGCATTTATATAACAAAGATTTGGAGAACCTATGACAGTCCATGATATTCTCTGTTTCCTAGTTATTTTCAGCAGACTGCTTAGGAAAAAATATATAAAAACAACCTTTTGTGGAATAGTACAGTTTAGGGACATGACTCATGTCAAGATATTTCATAAGTTTTGCATCATTCCCAAAGTATTTATTAAAAGTTGCTGATGATAATTTTGTTCTGACAACTTCAATGTCATGCAAATACGGAAAAATGAAAAGGAAGGTCTACCTTTACCATAGCAGGAGATAATTAGTTAAATAAATTTGAAAAATAAAGTAGGGAGACAACATTGCTATCTAGAGTTGGTGGTGGGAAACATGCTAATACACAGGAGTGGAGAGGGGAGTTCTGTGTCAGACTGTGACAGCCGCAGTGCCAGAACACAGGAAACATCGAAAGCTCCAAAAACATTCCTTCTGTAACAGGAAGGTGAGGGGATGTTATTGAAGACATTTGAAAATATCCAAGATTTGTTGATAATAAAAAAATGTAGGTTGCTCATGTACAGCAATGTCATTACAGTGTGCCAATATCCCTGGGATGTCAGCCAAAAGAGAGGTAATTTTCTGAAAACGGCTCAGTCCTGAACTTAATCCAAAAAGCATCCATTCATAACCAAGTGCTCCTTTCAGGAAGGGAAAAGGCTGTGTGTTGATACCTTTTCATTATTAAAATAAATAGCATGCACCGCTAACAAATCCTTTTATTTGGAACAAATTTTAAACATACTTAAGTAATTTTTTAGAATATTTGCGGTTACCAAAAGTACCTTTGTTTACTTTCATGCAGTGAGTTTTCAAAGAGAGAAAAAAGAACATAAATAAAACAAGGGAGACTCTGAAACACCAAGCTCCATTGAATTTATGGGTGAGCTTATTTAAAATTCAGTCCAGCTTCTGTGTGTTCATAATCCTACAGCAATGTTAAAACCCAAACACTGAGCCCAAGAAGGAAATGATATTGATTATTCATATCCAGTTTAAATCTTTATAGTCCTTAGAGAAATCATTCTGAATAAAAATATCAGATAATGGGAAGAACATAACTTGGTCATGAATTTTTACCTTGGTGATTTCACTTGATAGCAAAGTTGAACATGAGTTAATATCAGTGTTCTGTTGCAAAGAATTGTGGAATTAATTCATCTATATTAGAATGTTGAAGTATTTAAGCATTCATTGATGCTGTTATATCGTTAATGCATTTATATAAGACATTAATTGAATGCGGCCTAAGGTCCATAGACTACAGATCAACGTGTACTCTAGGGAAAGAGTCAATTGCAGGTCAACATGGTACAATATATCAGATCAAATCCATATCAGTATCTTTTAAAAATACTGTACATTTATTTTAGTTCATATTTACTTTACATAATGATCACATTCATCGTAGGAAATTGGTGCCTGTACATATCTTAATTCTTTTTTTCCCATTCCCCTTCCCATTTACTTTCCCTTCCCATTTACTTTACATAATTATATATCTGTAGTGTTGTATTTATTTTTATATGTAATTGTAAGTGTATGCACACACATGTACATGTATATATTATACATGTACATATGGATATGTATATATGCATATATGGATTTATGTATATGTGTATATACATATATCCATTAACAATTGATTCCAGGATTCCCTAATGACTCCCAAATCCACCGACGCTGAAGTCCCTTGGGTAAAATGCCTTATTATTCTTGTATGGCATGTGTACATCCTCCCACATACCTTAATTGTACGTATGTTACTTTTAACACTTAATACAATATAAGTGTTATATAGTAGTTTTGTTTAGGGAAGAAGCCAAGAAAATGTACACACTTATTCAGTACAGACACATTTTTTCTAAATACATTCATATTGTGATCCATATAGTTGAACCCAGAGATATGGAATCCACAAATATATACAGAAGACTCTACGTAAACAAGTTTTCTTCCTCACAGAGCTGTATAAGACCTGTTTTCAGGCGATGGTGCTGAAAGTGAATAGAATAAAACACATGAAGAATATATATTAGGAGGTTGTCCAGTTTTATGGAACTTTGAGGAATTTAGTATTGCTAGTGAAAACGTTAAGCCTTAAGAATGAGATTGGAAAGTCAGGTGGACAATAAGGTTATAGCATTTTATATATAGATGTCCCTCCCACAAAAGCCTCGTGTTCATTTGGGGGCTTTTGGGAGGTGATTGGACCTTGAAGTAAGATGCTCATTAGTACACTGGTGCTCTGATAAGTTTGCAGCTAACTGTGCTTACGCGAGGTGGACCTGCTAGAAGGAGATGGCTCCTGGGAGTAGGAATGCTCCTCCCTTGCCCCTCTGCTTGCCATCCACCATGCTGTGAGCAGCTCTTCTCTGCTCTTCCCCTCTGCCTTTCCTGCTGACCTGGGACTAAGTCTTAGCCAAAATAAATCTTGTTTTGCTTCTTGATCTTGGGATTTGTGTCTCAGAAAAGAGAACAGTCAGTAAGACAAAGTTACTAAGCCTAAGGAATTTAAAGTTTATATTAGATATTCTTGTTCCATCATAGGCTAGGTATGAGAAGCACAATTCGATGTGATTATTCAAGTAATTCTAAAAACCTATTAAATTCAAATCCACTTGACGGTAAGAAAAACATAGGTTTTGCTGTGATAAAGAGAGAGCTCCAATAACGTTCTCCCTGTGCTTCTTGGTCGCTGCCGTTCTCTCTGCACCTCATGAGTTCCGTGCTGACAATGGAGGGCCTCAGGCGACCGCCTGGCAGAGCTGATTGAAGGAGCTGGCGTCATGCATGAGCAGTACCGACACTGCCTGATGGTAGATGACACGTAATGATAGCATTATTATTACTATCCATCATAAGTATGGACTTTCATTTTAATGGGGGGAGAGAACAATTAGGTTTTATTGTGCTATATATAAAAGAGAAAAAATTTCAGTGCTAAAGCACGAAGTGAAGACTGTTACACTTTTCTTAGGTTTCAGAAAGAAAAATTCTGGAAAGAAAAATGAAGGCTAATTGGAAAGAAGCCCTACATAGTTCAGTCCATGGAAACAGCATTATTCATAGAACATTGCCATAAATGATAGCAATCTGAGGGTTACTGTTAAGCACTCAAAGCGACCAAAAGCTTTATTTTAACTGAGTCAAACAGGCACCTGCCTAGGAATTTAAGATCTTGATATCCTTGAAGAACTGTGAAAGGCTCCACATACCTTTTTGGTCATCTAAATAAATTCATGAAATTGTAATAGCGTGCACAAGAAAGACCTGAAAATGAAACTTTGATACAAGCAGGAAATGAAAAGTAAGACTATGTTGTAAACTGTTGAGTTTAAAGTCATAATTTATTTTATAATCTTCATCATACAGAGAAGAAGATACATGAGCAAAACCTTTACGAAAATACTCTGACTGATGACTGACCTATCACTAAGTTACAATGACCCAGTAGGGTCCCATCAGCGATTAGGAATAAAGAAGAGAATTACAACAAAACATAGCAGAAAAAAAAATTGTTATGTCATATACAGATATAAATTCCCTATGTGATTATTATGTATTCTTAAAATGTACCAATAAACTTAATTAAATTTTTTAAAATGTAGCAAAAAATTCAGGTGATCATGTGCCAAAGAAAGTACTGAATTTACTGGAATAATCCATAAAAGTAACTAAAAAATAGTAATAAGAAAACAGTCTATTAATCCCAACCCTGGGACAAAGAGAGAAATGAAATGCTGGAGTTGTTTGAACATACATGTAAAGTCTTCCACTTTCCAGAAATATATAATGATGCGCAAGGAAACAAGAAAGTATTACATTTGAAAAAGCAAGAAACAGAAAATGTCATAGATTATATACTGAGCAGATAAAGAATACATCAGCTACTAAAAATAAGTTCAAAGATCTAAAAGAAAAAAGATATAAGGAAATAAAGTGTGATAGTGATGTTTATCCAGGTAAACAAGTTCAGTTAAGAGATTTAAAACACAAAAAGAAAATATATAAATTGTGGAATTAAAAAAATAACAAAATTAAAAATTCATTTGACATGCTCAATAACTAATTGGAAGTGAGAAACTGGAAGTTAGGGAGGAAGGATTATCTAATTTGCAGAGCAGAGAGAAAAAGAATAAAGAAAATTGTATGAAGGGATGTCAGTCATTTCAGTAAACATATGGTGGGAGGCTTCAAAGGAGATGAGAGGGACCAGGGGTATAGCTCAGTGGCACAAGTGCCTGCCTGGCAAAGGCAAGGTCCTGAGTTCAATTCCTGGTACAAAAAAAAAAAAGGAGATGAGAGAAAAAAGAGCAGAAATCAGTGCTGGAAAAATAATTCCCCCATATTTTCCAGATTGTTTAAACAACATAAACTGGAACATGAAATCTGCAGAATTTCCACAGAACTGTAAAAGAAATCCAGACTACGTTATAGTTAAACTGATGAAAGTGAAAGATAAATATTAGAAAATTTTAAAAGTAGTAAGTCAACTGAGATGAGTTATTACTAGCAAATCTGCTCTATACAAATTCTAGTGTCCTTCAATTGAAATTTATATAGATTTGATAAATAAAATCCACACAAGGAAAGAAAGAACATTGGAAAATATAAGCATATAAATGTGTAAGTAAATATAACAACACAAATGAATATTTTATATTTATTACTTTCTAATTTTCAATTGTAAATTTTAGTCAAGAGATAGTGATTGATAAAGATAAAATCTGCATGATGATACTGAACAGTGGTACCTTGGTTCATAAACTTAATTCATTCCACAATTCTAGTCACAAATCAAATTAGATGGAAACCAAATCAAGTCCAGTGGTAAGTTTCACTGTTGATCTTGTGGGGAAATCTGATTCAGTTTGCATCCAATTCAGTTTAAGACCCAAATCATGGAAAGAATTAAGTTCATGAATTGAGGTTCCACTAAGTAACATAAATGAGAGGCTGGGGTTTTAGCTCAGCAGCACAGTGCCAGCTTGGCAAGTACAAGGTCATAAGTTCGATTCTCCATACCGGAATAAACCAAACCAAAAATACAAAAACAAAAACAAAAAAAAAAACCCAATAACATAAATGAGATAGAAAAGATTAGAGCTATACTGCACAACATTTTGAACACTGTTAAATATGTTCGTATGAATATGAATTAGCTCTTTTATAGCTAAGATGTTAATTTTAATTCCCAGGGAATTTACTGAGAAAGTCTCCAACCATATATAATAAAAGAAATAATATTGGAATCCAAATGAAAAGTTCACTTGATTGGTAAATACCAATTGCAAAACTTATTAGAATCAAAATGGAGCTGATTTAATTGATTCAAAATAAATTAATAAATTTATAAAAAAAATTAGTTAATTTATTTGGGTTGTGATGAAGGGGGCCTGATACATGTACACCTAGTAACAAGAACTATCACAAATCATTCCCAGGAACATAAACCTATGCAAAGATCAATACAACTTTACCGACAAAATACTTCTCTTCTAGGATGATATCTACCCAGCAACTGCCTGTCCCTTGCATTGATATCACTTTTATTATTGATCCATTTAGTGAAAAAGAATTAATTCAAAACAATTAATATAGCTGGGAGTGGTGATGCATATCTGCAATCCCAGCATTCCAGAGGCTGAGGCAGGAATATCACTTCAAGTTTGAGGCCAGCCTAGGCTACAAAGTGAGTTCAAGGCCAGCCTGAACTCTATTGTGAAACCCTGTCTCAAAAAAGGACAAAAAATTAAAACCTAATGTAATCCTTTTCATTTCCATTGAAAACTTCCCCTTGACCTCAACTCTTTGAATATACACATAGGTTACTCTAGCCTGCATAGTCTGCATTGCAAGGCTATTCCAAAAATAACTATTTATCTTTTGGAGAATCTCTGCTTATTATTTAGGCTGATGCTGCTTAATACAAAAGAAAACAGTAATTGAGGTTAGAAAAACAAATAGGAAAATGCTAAACATAAATTTACCCTATCAATAGTCACACCAAATAAAAAGAGATTAAACACTCCAATCAAAAAGGAAGTAGGTCTGAAACAACAGGAGAGTCATTTGGATCTGAGGCACAGAACAACCAGAGAGTAACTGCACTCCAGGGTTTCTGCTGTCACACTGCCACAGTGACTGGGTGGGAGATGGAATGGACACAGGCTGGACATAATCCTGAGGAGCTTGGGTAGAGAGCATGCTCACAGAACTGGAGAACACTATCCCAAAATCATATGGAGCCAGAAGAGACACAGAATAGCAAAAGCAATTCCAAGCAACAAGAACGAAGCAGGTGGCACCACTGTCCTGGACTTCAAGTTATATTACAAAGTTGCTGTAATAAAAATAGCATGGTATTGGCACAAAAACACACGTTAAGGTCAACAGAACAGAACAGAGGAAGTACAAAGAACCCCAAGCACATTCAGTCATCCAATTTTTGACAAGATAGCTCAAAAATGGTACTGCAGGAAAGACAGACTCTTTAACAAATAGTGCTTAGGAAATTTGGCTATCCACAGGAAAAACAGTGAATCTAGACCAGTATCTTTCACTGGGTACTAACTGAAATAAAAATGGATACAAGATCTGAATTTTAAAACATAGGCACTTAATCTTTTGGAAGATAAAATAGTTAAAACTGTTGAAGTCAAGGGCTTTCCGAACAGAACCCCAACGGTACAGGAAGTAACATCAAGAATCAGCAAATGGGACCCTATCAAACTAAAAAGCTCTGCACAACAAAGGAAATAACCAACAGAGTAAAGGCAAGCTACCAATGGGGAAAAAGAGTCCTTGGATGGAGAACTAATGTCTACAATATGTAAGTAAAGAACTAAAAATAATTAAACCCCCACTATAAGAGACTCAATCAAAAAATGGGCAACTACAAAGAATAAACACTTCTCAGAAGTACAAACCACCAATAAACACAAATATCTTCCCTGCCGAGTTAAAGACATGGTATTACAGTGATAGAAACATACTCATGTGCACTGCTGCACAACTGATAATAAACAAATCATGGAAGTAGCCAATATGTCCATCAGCAGATGATTGAATATATGTGGTATTTATACACAATGGCATACTACTTTGCCATAAAGAAGAGCAAATTTAGGTCATTTGTAGGAAAATGAACATACCTTTATTCTACTCACATATATAGCAGCACAATTCATAATAAAGGAGCATAAAACAGCCTTGATCCTTGCCTGCAAGACAGACACAGTTGCTTTTCACAATTTGAAGATTTCATGTAGTTGTAATTATGGCAAAACATTTTAGATCAGTAAAAAGTGATACAGTACTTCCTGTGGTATATTAGTTGATGGTGAACTTGTGAGGGAACACCCACTGAACCAAGTCAGCCTGGGTCTGGGTGTGGGAGACCCACCTGAGGATTGTTGCAAGAATGGCATAAGAAAAGAACAGGAAGGGTAGATCACCTGTTGCTGATTTTCCTGAAAAAGCTGCTTTTTGCTGTTGTTTTCTTCAAAGGAGCTCTGGCTGCTCTTTTCCTCTGAGAGAGCTTTGATCTTCATCTTCATCTGGGACATCACCTCCTGGCGCCAGTGCAGATCTCTCAGCCTTTGGCACAGATGCTTCACTGTCCAGTACAGCCTTTGTAGCTTCCACTATTGGTCCTCGGGCCTTGCAGGTGCAGATCCTTGATACGGAGGTGCACGATGCACTGCTGTGGTGTTCAAGCCCTTGTTTGGATATTTCAGGTCTCCAGTACACAGACAGATGTTTGCACTCTTCCTCATCTCACTCTACTAAGCACTGACTAATACAAATTTGGTACTGAGAGTGGGGTTATTTATTGCTGTACTGTTGCCTGGTTCTGTGGCTTAAGAGTCTTTGGGATTATTTTGGAAAGTTTTTGAGAGACCAGCTGAAGGGGCAGCCATGAAATGCTCTTCACTGTATGCGAGATTCTGTTCAGAGCCCAGAAAATCAGAGGAGTGAGGGAAATGCTGCCGGTTAGGATGAGGTTCAGGGATTTCTGCTGGGAGAAAAAGGACGGCATTGGTGTGTGGTGCTTTGACAGAAAGTTGGTATGAATTCTGACTGTATGTAGAGATACCACCTGGGTGGCAGAAAAATTCCTGGGTGCAGTCTAGTGTTAGGACAGTGGCATGGTTACTGTTGAAGGCTTTCCAATTGATCCATGTTGGAAATTAAAAGCAGAGAACCAGCAGGGTGATTTAAGCATTTGGCCAGAGGGGAGGCTAAAGTGGAGCTGTGAACTGCAAGGATGAAACAGAGAGGAACGTGGTTGTGAAGAGGGAACAGTACACTGAAAGAAACAAACAAAACAAAATAAAACAAAACAACAACAACAAAAATGACCCGAGGCTCTTTACCAGAGGGGAAGAGTGGATTTGGAGTCCAGGAAATCCCCTGGAACATCCTTTAGCTTGCATTACTCAGTTGTTAAAGTAAGTGGAAAACAAGGATATGATTGTAATAGCCTTCTTCTACTATGATTTCAATGTAATAATATGATCTTGATGTATGTAATGTTGGCTTTTAAGTATTGCTAACTCATGTACATAAATGGAAACTGAAGGAATTTTAAAACTTGAAGCCATATTTTTAATGTGGATGCATTGTATTGGTATATTGCACTGTGGAAATAAATTGTTAACTTTTTAAAAGTATAGATTGTTAATCAAATAAAATTTTAGAATAATTAGAAGGGAGTTATTATAAAGCATGTATATTTGTAGGTTTTAGATATTTGCTTGTAATCAGATTATGTAGTCAAGGTAGTGTGGTTTTAAATTTGGATGTTGAGAACCCTTTTAACACTTGTTTTTGGTGTAGAAATGAGTGCAATAAGAATTGTACCATGTAATTGTTATATCAGTGTAAATCTGTGTAGATCAAGACATGTTAATTTTTACAAATCTGCCACTGGAGACTATGGTTTAAAGAAAGGTATCTGGTTGTTAAATTAACCAAGGTGGATTGTGGTGCTTTAACTAATGGTCAGTTTAAATGGGAACGCACAGCTGAACCCAGGCAGCACGGTTCTGCGTGTGGGAGACCAGAGGACTGTTGCCTGAACTGCATAAAAGGAGGATGGGAGGGGATGAGTGCATGCTTCTGACCTCTTGAGAAGCTTTGCTGTGACTGGTTTTCCTGATATGAACTTGGCTGTTCATTTGTAGTCCTTGCTATTACCGAGGATGGCTGCTGTTCTCTTGGGGGGAGCTCCAGTCATTGCCTTTGCCTTGAGGGTCTCTTCCTGACTCCAGAGCAGTTCCCTTAGCCTTCTGGCACAGATCCTTCACCATGTGGGTGCAGACTTTCTCTCTTCCACCAAGAGCCCTGGGGCCTTCCCATTGCAGATCCATGTTACAGATTTGTGTGAGACGTTGCCCTGCGCTGTAGGCCTCTGGCTGGATTCCTGTGGAACACTGCCCCGGGATCCAGACCCTCATCTGGATTCTTTGGGTCTCCAGGGTGCAGGCAGCTCCCTTGCACTCTGGTGCATTTGACTTTTAGGATAAATATTATAAGATAATCCTATAGATGTATGTGTCTTGTATTACATTTGTTCCTTGTAAACCCTGACTACAACACTTACTTTCAAAGACACTTTGAGATTACCATTTGTTTTTGTTGTTTTGTGTGAAAGACATGTGCTGTATATGTGATCTGGGAGAAAAAAAGAATAAATCCATCTTTTGAGAACATTGGTTGCTCATGTGTGATACACATTTTGATTATTGTTAAAAAAAAGTCTTCCGCTTATTTTATTTTAGAATTTTAATGAATATCCTTATACCTAAAATATATAGATATAATTTACTTATATATAATGTAATTATTTTTATATGCATCATAAACAGAAAATTCCTTTGCTTCCATCCAAAAACCTAATATAGGGGGAAAAGTTTTTTATTCTTTACGGTTATAAGGGCTTGTCTTTTTACCTCTAGGCTATCTTCCAGGCCACTGTGATATTTCATCAAACTCTTTATTCTGGGAAAGACATGTTTCCAAGTACATTGTGTTCTTTAGCCTTAAATAGTTTTGCTTAGTTTGGACCTTACCTTGATTTGGAGAAAAAGATGTTTCGCTCCGTGAGGTATATTTATAAATGATGTTCCCAAAATAGAGTGATGAAGCCAATCATTTGCATAGATTGGCTCCTCTGAGGACATAATGTGCTCCTGCAGCCCCTGAATTTAGTATGTATAGATCATCAAATATCCCACTAGAAGGTGGTAAAAGACTACAGCACTGATTACTGAGTTATGAAACCAGAGTTTGGAGAAATAAATAATACTTATTCTCAACTTCAATAAATCTTCAGAAATGTGATCCATACCTTCCTGTGAGTGAGATAAGAATAAACCAATAAAGATTTTCTTTTGAACTTAAATACATGTCAAGCATTTTCTTGGCTTATTAGATTTTTTTTATTTTATTCACGTTTTAAGAAACTTCAATATACATATTTACCTAGAATTCCTGGGGTTTAGCAGGAATTAATTAATAAAATTCAAAGATTGTGACTATTCTAAAAGTTCAAATAAACTAGTACTAATTAGTTTATGGTCAGTTTTTTTCCAGTTTAATGCATTTGTGTGTGTGTTTATGAGTACACCCCCACACACACATATTTATGCATCTTCAAATGTCTTTAGCATGGGTTTCAGTACCTTACATTTTCTATCTAACTGGAACATGGCTAGCTGGCATATAGTAAAGTATTCATTTACTTTTGCACGTCAAGTATGGAAATATAGCCTCATGCTCACAAAGTGACTAATGAGCCTGTCAGGGGAATGGTGTTTTACAGAGTTTTATGTAACAAAAGACTAGTGGCTACTTTTCATTCTATGCTGAAGGTAGCAAAACATGGCAAGTCGAACTAAAATGTCAAATCTAATCTATCATGACTCAATTACATGTGACAAGAAACATAAAACTAAAGAAATAAATTATTCAATAAATCTAAGTGAACATACTAGATAATGGAAATATTTTCTTATAATGCATTTATTTGATTGATGCACAAATATATCTATTCAATTTTCCCAAACCATAATTAAGATACATGTAAATATTATGCTATTATCCATCTGCCTTTTGAATATTGTTAGAAAATATAACATCTTTAAATCTGGCATTAATTCTTTCACATCAGAGAGTGATAGAAAGAGACTAGTCAACATTTATTACAAGAAACATCTGAGATGAGTAGTTTCAATATTACCTTGTCAATAAAATGGGAAAAATGAAAATTGCCATTTCCTAGAGCAAGTAGTAGCAATTCTTTAAAAAGGTTTATACAATCAGAACTCCCAGATGAAACTGCACATACAAACCTGTGTCATTATCTTCATGTTGAATTTAGATGTATAGATCATCAAATATCCCATTAGAACATTTGGTGCCCAAATATTCTCAAAACTGAAGCGGAATCCAATGAAGCACTAGTGGGCCTCATGGAGATTTCATAATTCTTTTGGGAGCAGACCCCTACCACGAAGTGTAAGTTATTTCAGTTTTCATATAGCAATGTTGGCCTGGGACACACTTTCACGCAAGGATGTGGTCACTTGTCTACTACTGCAGTGAGTGGAGACTTCTGAGTCCCAGAGCTATGCTGTTCAATGAGGTAGCCATCAACTACCTATCGCCATTTAAATATAAATTTCAACTAAGTTTTCCTAAAAATAAAACTTTTAATTCTTCATATGTAACAGCCTCATTTCAAGTGGTAGTAGTCATATGTGGCTTATGGCTACTGTTTTTGTCTGTTAGGAAACAAAATACCTGAAATTTGAAGGTGAAAACTATATAATAGTTTGGAATTATTTAGTATATTTAGCCTTTATTTCTAAACATCCCCTGTCCTTGAGAAAATATAGAAATCTGACCTTGAAAATATGGCCTAAGCACTTATAGTCTGTTAATTTTACTTCTTAGTCAACTTTAAATTAAATTTATTATTTTCCTTTCACTAGCTCCTCTGGGTAGCTTGCAGATCTTATTTCCTACACCATTTTCCTTTTCTTCCCTGGATTGGCCACACTAGTTTTCTCAATCTCCAGGTACTCCAAGGGCATTCTAAGAGCGAGCTGATTTCACCACCTGTAATCCTATTTCAATAGAAACGTGATTCACACTTTAACAGATTTTGACTTCTGCATAAATATTACTTCCTTAGCCCTTTTTTTCTGGATTGAAAATCTTAAAAGTATCCTGCTGGTGGTTAAAGTATTTTCTTTAAACTGAAATACTGTATAATATATAATTACTATCATTATTGTCAAAATAATTACTATCATATCAGTAACACATATTGAACATTTACTATGATAGTTTATTGTTGTGTCAACTTGAGTAATGAAAGTCCATATCTTGGGCTTTCCATAGAGTGTGATTGAATGGATTTACTGCACAGGAAGACCCACCCAGGTTATGAGTGGCACCAACCATAGACCTGGAAAAGGAAGGCTCTGTTTCTTTGGAGGAGCTCCAGTCTTCACCTTCACTTTGGCCTTTTGTCCCCTGGATTCCAGTGAAGACCTTTCAGCCTCCAGCACACACCCTTAGGTTATCTGATACAAACTTGCAGGACTCTACAGTGAGCTCCCACCCTTCAACTTTTGATTGGATCCTTCATTATCTCCAGCATGCAAACCATCCTTTTGCACTCTTCTACACCTGACTCTGCAGCCAGCCATTGTGAGCCTACCATGTATATCCATTCATATATACATATATAATATTAAATCTGTTTCTCTAGTGAGCACTGACTGATTTACTATAGGTTAAGTAAAAATAGAGTGGATCCAAGAACTTTAAATATATTGGCAGCCTATGAGGAAGGGATTACTGTGTTATCTTTTATTTGTATGCAGAGATGACTAATATGTGAGTGATACAGTATAGATATCTGTCCCTAGCTCAGACACGGTGGTATCTGGATTTGAATCCTGGTACTCTGGCAGGTTCTTTTGTTAATTAACATTTTAAACTAGTTGTTTCTATTTTTAAGAAGTCTATTTTATCCAGTATTCTATCTCTGACACCTAAGGTCAGTGCTTACCTTATAACATCCCTTGATATCTATTACCATGCACTAAATTAAAGTCCAAATGTGTCAAGGCTATAAATATTAAAACAGACACTGTATTGTCTCACTAGTGTATGAAACTGAAAGAGTGAATAAAATCAAAGCAGTGCAATAGATATTGTGAAAGGGAAGGAAGCTGCTCAAAAGGAAAGAGCAACTGGCATAAGGGAAAAGAGAAAAGAAAGAAGAAAGGAAAAATATGTATACATGTATATACAGGATAGCTAAGATAGCTGTGTGTAACAGTTAGGGTTTATTTGGGAAACAGATAAAACACAAGATATATAAATGCATAAGAAATTACAAGTTTGGCTTATAGTGGCCAGCCACAGAGTTGGATGAGAAAGCATCCACACGGTGTGTGCACACTGGAGATTGAAGAGCCCAGCCCCAGGCCTGGAGCTCACTGCAGTGTCCATGCAAGTCCATATCAGGAGGCTGATGAGTCTCTGATGGAATGTTGAAGAATCTATGGTGAAAGTTGGAAAGTCTACACCAGAAGGTTGAAAAGACTCAGGTGGAAGCCAAACAGTCTGCACCAGAAGCCAAGAGATGACCAACCTGAAGGCAAAGACTGGAGCTCTTCCGAAAAACCAGCAGCCAGTCTTTTTTTAAATTTTTTTTTTATTCAGCCTACCTGCTCTGGGGGGCGGACGTGGTCCTCTACACTAGACACCCTCTACATGCCTTCCTGCTGCACAGGCTCAGGATGAATATAAAGTAAGCACCCTGGCTCCCTGCTGAGTCACATAGTTAACCTAAACTTCTCAAATTGACACAATAAACAACATCCCAGAAGGATAAGGGCATGTCCTTTTCACCCCAAGATGTAGAACTGCTGAGTCACTTAAGCAAACCTCTAGACTCCCCAAGTTGACACAGTGTATCAACCATAACACTGTACTAGTGATTTCTATTACTTTATTGAAAGGAACAGTTAATGTTTAATTGTTTGATCAGTCTTACATGCTTATATTTGTTTATTTGAGTAACCAATTTGAAGCTATCAATATGTGATACAGCCACCATTGTTAATTTCCTATCACCTTGTATTAAATTCTTCATTGCTTGTATTGTTTTTGTGTTATTTTGTAAATGTCGATGCATCTGTTAACATGTTTTGTTCTTTTATTTTTACTTTTTTTTTTTTTTTCCCCCTCCGGTACTGGGAACTGAACTCACGACCTTGCGCTTGCCAGGCAGGCGCTTTGCCGCTGAGCTAAATCCCCAGCCCCTGTTCTTTTATTTTTAAAATAAACACAATTTAAAAATTTAAAAAAACAGAAACACTAAATCTACTGAAAGAGAAAGTAGGTAGAAATCTTGAAGACATAGGGATAGGCAGAGAGCTCATAAACAAAAACCAACTGCATGGGAAGTACTTCAAGGAATCAATAACTGGGATCTCATCTTATTAAAAAGGTTTTGCACATCAAAAGGAACCACCAACAGAGTGAAAAGAAAATGCACAGAGTGGCAAAAAATTTTAGCTAAATGTCCCTCAGACAAAGGACTTCTATCTAGAACATATAAAGAATTGAAAAAAAAATGAGGCCCCCTGCATTCAAAGACCCAATCCCAAAGTGGATATCTGAGATGAATATGCACTTCTCAGATGAAGAAATGAAAATGGCAAATAGATATCTGAAAATATTTTCATCATTGATAATTTGAGAGTTACAAATGAAAACAACACTGAGATTCCATCTCACCCAGAAAGAATGGCTGTCATCAAGAAACCAACAAATAACAAATGCTGGCAGGGCTTTGGGGAATAAATATTTTTTTAATTCATGAATCTACAAAGTAAATTGATTAATTTTTAAGATGTAAATATATACATGAAAATAAGTTAGTAAAGGTCCAGTGGTTTTCAATGTTTTGAATCTTTCCTTATGTGCCCCCCCATTTTTTAATTAAGAGAAAGATCACAGTGAGACTGAATGTGACTAACCACAGCAGTGATTATTATCAGTGTTACTAGACTTCCAGCTCTTTGGCCTGAGCAGTTTTCACAATTGCTTTCTGACAAAAGATTTATGTGTAGCCTCTCTCTTTGCTTCTCAGTGAGGCTAATGTGCATGGGAAGGTTTTCTAATGCATTGATGCACAAGAGTTCAAAATCAGGAAAGCATTACAGAACAGTGTTGAGTATCAGGTTTCAAAACAGCAAAAGTGTTAGAAAGATTGTGTTTCACTTAGATGGATCATGTAACTCAATCTCTAATAAACTCAAATCTCATTGCTTTGACATAGCAGAACTTTATATTTTGCTCATGCTGTATGTCCATCAAGGGCTTGCAGGGATGCTGTATGTGAATCCTGCTCATCTTTTAAAGTCCTTCAAGTGCTTATCTCAAGATATACAGGCTGCACTAGGCAGCGAAAGCAGCATCCATCTCAGATATTTTCAGTTGCCATTATGTAGGAAAAAACTAGCAGCTTGAAGCATAATCTCTAAAGAACACACGATTTGTGCTTATAATTTCTCCTCTAAGCTAGTCCTTTACCACCTCCAATCCCCACCCACAGGAGAGCCAGGAAGTACAACCCTGTAAATATCTGAAACACAGATACTGAGAAAATATTCCTAAACTTCAATTCACTATTTCCTGTAACAGAGAGAAAGGACTGAGCAAATATTATGCAGGCTGAGCATTCTGAGAAAAATGCAAGCCTGGCATTGAACAAGGAAATCTATAGACACGTGACTGTGGAGAGAACTGTTCCTAAAAAATCGCACAGACTGCATGGGAACCCTAGCCCTGCCGCACATCCTCACCACACCCTTTTCCCCCTAAAATATCCCAGGCCACTCTCCTTCCTGTGCTCTACCTGGCCCTTTTTGGACTAGCTTAGTAATCCTTCCCTGTTATCTTCAAAAGCTTTCTTATGTTAGGTACTGTGGCAAAGTCTTTTCATCACCTTTTGGAATGTGTGTGTTATTAACATTTAAATACTTTAGAATGGTTAAGCATGGTGATTCCATAAGATAAATATGTGTTCGATTCACTCAGAATTCCTGCTTTTAGGATCATAAAGTGTAGTTCACCTTCTGTAATGTAGTTAAGTAAATATATCTGAAAAGGAGATATGGTCAAGACCATGTAGTTTAGAATCAGGAAGGGGAATTGAAGTTTCATTTAGTAGGTTGCTGAGGCCCACACAGCTCTCAAAGTTACCAAGAGAAAACAATGGAGAAAAAAATTAAGAGACAGAAAGCTGAGGTCAAGTGAAGCCCTCTCACCAGGTGAGAGGAAAGGAACTGCTCAATCACTGTAGCACATCTATTTATACATTTGACAGGTTGGTATCACATGATACCCTTTTTGCCTAGCAATACATTGCTTGGATTGTGTTGGGGCTTGGTGTTCTCTGGACTGAAGCAGCTTGTTCATGTGGTTTACCTTGAGAATTCTTGGTCTTGGAATGAGCTTGTCTTGCCTCTCACTACATTAAATCTCTTATCACTGAAAATTTTCTTATGGATAATTACTATAGAGAATGTCTTCAACCTATGAGTTCTAATGATGGAAATGTCCAAATGACCTTTCTTAGTCTCTCCTGACATCTAACAAAAATCACATGGGTTAACCTTATTTCCTACTACAATTTAGTAAAAAGAAATGCAGACAAGTTATGTCCCATAATATTTCTTCACACACCTTAAAAATAATTACAAGACAGGAGCTGGGGATTTAGCTCAGTGGCACAGCACCTGCCTGGCAAGCACGAGGTCATGAGTTTGATTCCCAGTACAGGGGAAAATAATAATAATAATAATAATAATAATAATAATAATTATAAGACAAATCTCTATCTCCTCAACCTCCATCTTCAAACAAATGTTAACAAATGATATTGTAGACTTATCTTTATTCAATATGGCAAAAGTTAGCATCACTTTCTTTAGATTGTAATTTCTCAAACAGTTTTATAAGCCAAAAACAAATCACACATAATTACAGATTTGAAGTAATATTTTCATACCTGATCCTACCATCTATTACTACAATGTGAGAAGAAATACAGTGTTTGAGGCAAAAAGTGATCTTTAGCTTAGAATTTACACTGGTGATTAAATGCAAATAGATCTTAGAAAAATAAATGACAGCAATGTATTGATGAACAAAATGTCTGTCAACAGAAATAGAAACAAACTGTAGAATGTATCTGACAATGGTCTAAGATAATGCTATTTTTATTAATATCCTAATCAGGATGTTTCTTGGGTATTTAAATCTTAAAACAATGAAAATGTTAGAAGAAGCATAATCATTTTGAATACGAAGAGTGTTATGGTTTGTACCTAGATGTTCCACCCAAATCTTCATGTAGTCATAGGTGGGGTTTTGGGGAGGTGGCTGGATTTACGGTGTATGGGGCTGGGATTAAGGATGTGATGCTGGCCTTAATTCATAGTGAGATGCTAGGGTTAAAGGATAGAAAGTGAGTCACTGTCATCACTTGCTGCTTCTTTATTACTGTACTACTTTCCTGCCTTCTATCCAACATGAACTATTTCTTCTCTCCCGTGTCCTTCTGCCAATGCCACTCTGCCAGCTGATTATGTCGAGGAGAATGAAACCAAAATCAGTGGCTAAGGTCAACATTGACCTTTTAGGGAAACTTGATTCAGTTCTCATCCAATTCAGTTTGTGACCAGAATCACAGAGAGCTTTAAATTCATCAACCAAGGTACCACTGTAATACAAAAAAGCAAAAGAAACAACCATGTTCACATTGGTATAATTCATATATAGCCTCAAAGAAAGTGCTTTGCATCCAGCAATTCAAAGACAATATTTTAGGTTGTATATAATCTCACAAATTTGTGTCTTGATAAATCAACAAAATCCAACTAACTTTCAGTTCTCAGCAAACTATCACCAAACACCTTGTGCCTGACGAGATTCTTCCAGATGACTATCTTTTAGAATTAATGATTAGCACAAAATACAAAAAGAGAAGGCTTTTTTGCCAGGGCCTGAAATACTATTTCTAGAAGCACTTTAAGACACATTTTCCAATATGTTTATGAGTATGTAGTATATACTATAATAAGAGGCTTGGTGATACTGTCACATCTTAGAAATTCAAAGTTGAATAATAGACTCAAAAAGTGATCCCTAAACAAATATGAATCATAATGTGTTTGCATTATGTGAAAGGAAAATAGTAGCAATCAAAGCCTAAGCATACATGTGTAGAAATGAATTTTTAAAAAGAATGTTCCTCAGTTCAATTTTAACTGTTTCTGACATTAACATGTTTTTGGGAAATTGTGAAGGTACTGGTTACATAAGGATATATCCAAACCCAACCCTTCCTACCAGTAAAACTGCTATTATTGGAAATACTTCACCTTGGCCACCTGTCTCATCAAAGTTTAGTCATTTTATTAATGTACTATTTTTTAAAAATGCTTTCTATTTGGAAGTCATTTTTAAACTATGTTTTCTCTGTAGGCTAAAAAACAACTTGAAAAAACTTGGTCTATCTAAACAAAATTTTTTCATTAAAAACCTACTTATAAAATACATAGTTTGCCATTTTCCAAATATCTAAGGTAAGAGACAAAAACTGTACTAAAAAGCAGTTATACAGTGTTTTCATATTAAAACAACCAAAACTTTCATGCAGTAATTAAAGCTAAGCTTTACTGTCATCTCTGAAAAGAAGTTAAGACATAATCTTTGCTAACATCATGTACTTGAAATACGAGTACCCAAAATTGCAAATCATAAATAATTTACATTTTAATATATTTTATATTTTAGAAATATATTAAATCATAAATATAATAAATATATTGTTGTTATTCACAAACACATCAATCATGCTTTGCTTGTATAAAAATTTCTTGGTGTGATTTTGGTAGAAATTTTGTTTAACCTGTATATCAAATAGGAAAAGCTGATATCTCCACTAAATTAAGACTTCAATCTTCTAATCTATAAGCATGTTATAGTTCTCTAAATATCAAATCTTTTTCTAAATTTATTTTATCAGTGCTTTGTGGTTTCCTGCATATCTTTCCCTATAGGTATTATTTGGCTTATATTTTCAGCATTTTATTAAGCTGTTATTTAAGGTATTTTATTTTTTGTTTGTACCTCATATATGTTCCTACCATAGTGTTTTGATCTGAGTTGTCCCCAAACACTCATATATTAAAGTGTGATCTCCCCATCCTACTGGGGAGACAGGGCATAGAGGAAGGAAGTTCAGTGGTTGGATGTGTCCCCTTTAAGGGGTTTTGGGGTCACCATGTCCCTCTTCTCTCTGCTTCCCAGCCACTGTGACAGGAACAGCTGTGCTCTGCCAGGCAGTCCTTGGCATGATTTTCTGCCTTGACATAGACCCAAAAGTGGACCATAGATCAAAGCCTGTAGACAAAATGAATCCTTTCTCCTTTTGTGTTGTTCATGTCTAATATTTTGATAGAGCAAAAGAAAGCTAATGTGTTATTCTAAGTACTTATAAAATCCATTGCACTTAGTTTAACAAATAGATATTCAGAATTTTCTCCATGAGAAAGCCCATGATCTACAAATACATTGTATATCTTCCTTTAGATCTACCTTTATTTCTTCTTGCTTTACGTAACTACCTAGAAATTTCAGCATTATCTTGACTATATTTAGTGAGATCAAGCATCTTAGAGGGGAAAACTTTTAGTTTTTCATGAGAAAGTATGTTTGCTGGGGAGTTTTTGTAGATGTACTTTATAAGATTATGGAATTGTAGGGATACTGAATTCTATTAAATGCTTTAGTTTGTTGATATACTGGGTTACAGTGTTTAACCTTACAGTGTGAAATAAGCTTAAATACTTTGAATAAAACCCATTTTGTCATTATCTCCATAGGTTTCTGGAGTCTTCTCAATAATATCAGTTTAAAATTTTTTGAGTTTATGTTCAAGAGAATATTGATTTGTATTTTTCAATTTTATTTTGTAAGCATGATTTGGTTTTGATATTAGCATACTATTAGCTTTATAAATCTGAGTAAAGTATTCTCTTTTTTAGCTTCTACAAAAGATTGAGCAGATTAGATAACAATTCTTGTGTACATTTTCAATAGAATTTTCTAGTTAAGACACTTGAATCTGAGATTTATCTCTTGCAAGATATTTTTATTATGAATTCATTTTCCTTAGAACCTATATCACAATTCTATTTCCATCTTTTAACTAAAGCTGTGATAATATTTTTTACCACAACTACTTTCATAGTCAAACATTTCCAGGGAAGATTGTTCTTCCTTCTTCTAATAGATTTCCTCTTTATATGGTAATGTATAGCAAATAAATTTTAAAATGTAGTTCCTGAGCAAAATGTTATCAACCTTGAGAGACTGCTACTTATGGAATGCATGCCATTATTAATTTTCATCTGGCTGTCAGGATGCTCGGGATCATATTTCTTCCTCAATTACAGCAACATGTTTTCCCTTATGGTGAACAAATTGACTTCCTGTTTCCTTACTCCCGAATAACTTAAATTTACATCTCAATTTTATTAGTGCATTTTATCATATATCTTGACTGGGCTCACATCTTTTTGGAGAAAGAAAGTAGTAAATACTTGAGGTTATTAAATTTGGCAGATGCAGACATACTTTATTCAGATCTTCTTCAAAAAGAACTTGTAATGAAACCATGAGTAGAAAACCATTTTGAGGCAGTGAACTTGTGAGTACAGACCTAAGACATTGGGAGCTATTACACGTACCTTAAACACCATCACCACAAGCTGTTGGCTGATAGAGCTTGTGAACGCTTGGCTCAGAACCAATACTATGAGATGAGAAAGCATCCTCTGTGAATGAGAAGTTTCCTTTTGTAGCTCATCCTGTGCCCCAGAGGAAGAAGATACGAGATAGAGAATGCAATGAACAGCCTACTTAATATCAGTCACAAGACCAACAGACTATCTTCACACACATAAATTTAGGCTTATCCTGGGCTGAATGACTGGTCCATGATAAAGACATGCTCTCCCCCACCTATAGGATACGATAATGGACATATTACAAAACCTGTAGCTTTTTCTGACATCTTGATCACCATGTAATACTCCGGAAAAACCCCTTCTTCACGTAACTGTCCCTCAGTGTGTGCTTCCTCACAAATCTAGCCTGCACTGCTTAATCTCTCCACATTTTTTATCCTAAGTCAGTGATTTTCCCTTGGATTATTTGACCTCCTAACTCTTTACAACTTTTATTTTTATGCTATGAGACACAGCTTTGTAGTGATCAAAATCTAATATTTTATAAAGAATGAAGAAACTATTCTTATGAATTTGTATAAATTCTTCTATGACATATACATCAAGCAATTTGGATAAAAAGAAAAATGAGCGTATTATTTGTATTACAGTAGTACAAACATCACTAGAGCAATTAGCAAATAAAACCACATATAATAGGCAATAAAAATGTGCACAGTGAAAAACATATTAAGAAGAACATTTTACCTTACTTTCCAATAAATGTGAAGGTTCTATTTCAATTCTAAAATAAGTAACTACTACCTCAAGAAATGTATACAATTATTAACAAAACCTCAAATATGGCATCACCAAGTAGGCCTTAATGTAAAGTTCAGAATAGAGATGCTAACTTAATGAAACAAAATAAGCACAAAATTTTTTTTACCAGAATGAGACAGAAATTTGGCCTTTGACACAAGATAAATACTTCACAAGGGTTAGTAATAATATGTGAAAAAACACTCCTAACACATACACATATATTGTATTTATTTCACACATTGTCTATGAAGATATGGAATGTTATTCTGTGAACTATTGTCTTATTTTTCATTCATATACTTAAGTTTCTCTTTAATAGCTTGTTTATATTTGAATTCTCAAACAGTTTATATGAATTTTAATCATTTAAGGCCAGGGAAATAGCTCAGTGGCACAGTGCCTGCCTAGCAAGTGCAAGATCCTGACTTCAATTCCTGATACCAAAAAAACTCTATTTTAATCATGTACTATAAAGGAAAAATGTTAACACTTGGATCCCGTTATCTGATTTTGAGAAAATTAATATTATATAATATATATTCATGTATAATTATACATATATATATATATGCATATCTCCAAAACACTATGTGTCTCGATAAAAAACATTTTGGAGAATCTATATCACATTCACTTTGCAAATTGTTAAATACTTTGTTTTTAAAGTTTGATTTCTTTTGATGATCTTTTATGAGTTTTTTTATTACTCTCCAGAAATCCAGAATTTATAGCACATTCTACATTGCTTACTAGAAGTTGAACTTTTAGTAATGCCAGTCCTTTTTCATTTGAAATATTAGTAGTTGTCATACTTCTTTTTCAAACTACTATTTCAAACTATGGCAGTCATTATATCATCCACATTCCTTAAATCTGTAGCTGATTTTGATTTAGAGACAAGATTATTTGTTGGATTAGCAATTTGTGAACAAATTGAATTCAAGTTCATATACACAGAAAGACTTGTGACACTAAATAATTTCGAGGGGATTTTTATTTTATGCATGTACTTGACATTAGATAAAGATGATTTTCTGTACTTTAAGATGGAATTCAAAAATGTCTGTCAGGAAGAGATAGATGCCATAAATTTATTTTTAAATTTAGAAAGGCAATTCACTTAGTTTTTTTCTCATTAAATTAAAATTGAAATTTATTAAAAGGTTCTAATGTGCATCTTAGAATCAGTAATGCTATTATCTTTACAAACAATGTCTTTAAACATAGTTTTAGGTAAAGTCAAAGAATTTCTGGGAAATTATAAATTTATATACATGTTTTTGACTTTTTAAAATATGCAATAACTATAAAATAATATTTCAATACATGAAACAAAGTATGCTATATAGACAGTTTGATGTCCATATCAAGAAATAGTTCCAGCACTCTTTACTATTTAATCACATTAAAATCCTCATTCACTTGCTATTATTGAATCTGGATTGAAATATAAATATTCTGTACTTTTACATATATTGTCTGATACATTTTGAAAACCTTGTTTCATGGAATTGAATAAAATCTAACACAAAAAGAAATTGTTGACATATTCCTGATTTAAGGCAAGAAAAATAGATTATCAGAAGACTCATTTTTTTAAATATTTACTAAAGGATGTAATTTGCATTAGCTGCTAATGCATTACAAGTCACCGCCATAGTGTTACACATGCCTGAAAATGGTTTAACCTGCATCTAACATACTGCTTTGCTGTGAAGTTCAGCTCACATAACCTGTGACCTGATAAGATCTCATCAGCAGCCCATAATCTCTTGCTTGGGCAAGTCTCTTAAACCACTTCAATGCACAGTGACTTCACCACCTTTATGCGTGACATGTTTCACTATGGCACCATGAAAATCAGTTTATTTATGTGTAATGCTTGGCATCTGACAGCACTTCTCCACTATAGCAGAGCCTAACACTTTATCAAATGTCAGGTTTCAAGTTATGTCAATAATCCCTGTCTGTGACAGATGCTTCTACAACTGTCAATAGCCTGATCTTTGAAAATACCATCTTATGTACTGCTATATTACAGTAACATTTTTAGTTTTTTATTTTAAAATAAAAATCTATGGCTCTTGACTCAAGCTGTCCATTCTATAAAATGATGTTTTCTCTAAAGCTGTATTTCTCATTTTAAAAAAAAATTATCTAGATGGTACACAAAGTTTGATGGATAAAGAAATGTGCTTTAATCCTCAACTATTTAAAAAAATCCCCTGGATATGTGCTTTAGGAACTTTTAGGAAAACACTTCATTGTCTATTGTTTGCTTGTTTGTGCTTATATATAATTTGAAATTTAGCTTGTATTGGATATCATTATCACTCAAATTTTTATTTAAAAAAAGAAAAAGAAAAAAGGAAAGACTATATAGAAAAGAAAAAATAAAAGAAATGTTTGTTCATTATTGTTTCTATGTGCTCTTATATTGTTTAAATTTGACTTTTATAAAAGCAATAAAATCATGATGGTACAGCACAACTGCAAACCCCACCCTCCACTGTAGACTCATAATTCTGTAAGCCAAAAGAAAAATCATAAATAAAACAGTAAATCCAATACCTTATGCAGCTTTTCAACTGCAGTAAAAAAAAAAAAGAGAGAAGTACTGCAGTAATCTTCTGAATTGTGCCCGGTTCTTAGTACTGAAACCCTTGATGATATGTTTAAATGCTAATACTCTCACCAGCAATGTAGAAGAATAGAAAAACCAGTCAGGAAGTATTTTAAAATATTTTTGTATCATTTATTCATGGATTTTAAGGGCAAGAGCATCTTTCTAATGTGGCATTATCATTAGCTAAAACAGTTTCTTAGAAAGTGGTCTTGTTACTTCTTCAGGCATTTGGCTTGCTTGGACAGAGAGGGCCAGTAGGCCAACTGTTCGCTTGTGGTGATAAGCAACACGGTTGTATGTTCCAGGTGAGGAGAGTGACCAAATGCCTTGGTGCAGAATGGAAGGGTTCTTGTACTATCAAAAGACCTGATGTGAAGGATTGTATTGAAGTAAGGACCTAATAGCTTCCTAATCAGCATACAAGAAATGAATGGAAGAATGGTAAAATGAATGTGTGCAAATATGCTCTTTAGCCACAGTGGGAAAAAAACATACTCATAGTACTTTGAGCTTGTTCAACTCTACTCTGGTATCTCTAGGACGACACTGGAGCCAGAAATGCTTGCCCACAGAGAAATTTTCTGACTGGTCAGGGCCATGTGTTAAAGAATATTTTAAGGGTAAAAGTCCTTAGCAGACTTCACTGTACTGAAATGTAAATGAATGAGTGGCTTATATTTTCAAGTTTAGTGAAACAATTCATCACATAAGAGTTAAATGACAAAAATCATACCCCCAATTTAAAGATTCAATCCAAAAAGAGGCATCTGATATCAATAAAAACTTCCCAAATTAAAAACAAATGGCAAATAAATATATGAAAATAATGTTCAAAATCACTGACCAATCAAGAGATGCAAAGCAGAGCAACATTGAGATCTCATTTCACTCCAGAAGGAATGGTTATTATAAAGAAATCAACCAATAAAAAATGCTAGGTGGGCAGTACTGAAAAACATAGGTCAACCTTTCTCCACTGTTGGTGAGAGTGTAAACCCACTCTGGAAATCAATGTGGAGATTCCTCAAAAAACTAAAGCTAGAGGTTCTATTTAACTCAGCTATTCCCCTTCTTGTTCTCTTCCCAATAGAATTAAAAATATGATTCCATAGTGATATATGCATACCCATGTCTATTGCAGCACAGTTGGTAATAGTTTGGAAAAAGTCCAAATGCTTATCAATCAACAAATGGATAAAGAAGATGTGCTTTTTTAAAACAGCCATAAGAAAAAATAAACTTGAGACATTTCTAGGTAAATGGATGCACCTCGAGACTATATTCTTAAGTTAAATAATTGGACATGCATGGAAACAGAGCATTGTTTGTTTGGTGTGAGAAACTGAAAGTGTAAATAAGGGCCAAAATGGATAATAGATGTATGAAAGAGGAAGAATGTATGAAAGGGAAAGAAGGAGGGGAGAGGGGGAAAGAAAAGAAGGGAAAAGAAAAAAAGAAAAGAAGGAAAAAATGGAAGTAAAGCTTTTGTAAATAAGAACAAGAAGAGGAGTTCAAGGAAGGAGAGTAGAATGGGAAAAAAAAGCAGTCAAGATGCATCGCGGAAGCCGGCCATGGTTGTGGCTCAAGCCTGTAATCCCAGCCCTCAGAGGTTGAGGCAAGAAGATTGCTGTGAGTTTGAGGCCAACCTGGATAAGTGAACTCAGGCCAGCCTGTACCTTCTCACACACACAAAAGATCATATATGGGCACAAGTGCCCTGTCACGAATCTGATCATTATGCATGTCTAAAATGCACCACTAAAATTAATTAATTAATTAAAAAAGAAAGGCAAATTGAAAATATTCATAATATGATTATATGGAACTGAAAATTATCTCTACAAAATTAGTTCTCATATAACTGTATTATAAAATAAAATTAGTGCCAATATTGCAACTGCAAAGAAACCTGCCAAAATATTAAACATTTACAAGTTTATTTGAAATAGAAATTTCAATATTTTGTTGGGAAGAAACCTTGTCAAGAGCAATTTACCATTCCCGAAGATTCCAGTCGATGTTGCTACGAAGATTTCCTGACCAGTATGAGCATCCAAACTACAAAGGCAAAAAACAAAACAAAATAAATGCAAAGCATTTCTGAGTTTTTAAAAATTTAAATTAATTAAAATGGATCAAATATGTATGTAAATATGTGATTTTTATTCTTTTATTAATTCAGTTTCTAATTCCATTCAGTTACAAATTGTTTACAACATGTGTGTATTATCCTTATGTTGTAAAACAGAGGCAAATATCTATTTATTTTTTGAACAAATAACTTTGATACATTGGCTATATATGGTCAAAGTTTCATTAATATCAATATTTATTCAGAATATTAACAGGCTGCATGTTTAATTTCTTTTGATTTCTTATTTTAAAGTAACCTTAATTTATTTTTTGATGACAAACGTCCCTGATTACAAATACCTTTTGATCTACTTTCTTAAGGGGATTGAGTCAAGCATGAGTGCCTTTAAATTTTAATTTAAGAAATGTCAGCACCATCACCCATTTATAAATCAAGGTGTTCTGTATTTAATTAAAAATATTGAGGAAGTTTATTTTCCTCAGCACTAATACACCTACCAAAGTTTCAAATGAGAGGAATAAATGTGAAAGATTTTCTGAAGCACACAATCTGTCAATTCAGAGATTTTCTAAAAATTATTCTTTGTTTAAATGTAAGTACGCTTGGCATTTATATAAAACAATATAATTCAAATCTAGTGCGAGGTTCACTTTCACTAAGCTATTTTGGCATGGTAGTATCAGGCCATGTTAGCCAAGTTAGAGGACACATGTTATCCCATAATTTCTTCAAGGATAATTTTAAAAATATTGTCCACTAAATGTATTCTCTCTGTTTTATTAAAGACTACGTGCAATATTTGTCTTGATTTTAGTTTTGTTTGATTCAATTAAAATATATTTTATTATACAGCTGTGAATGAATAAAAGGTAATATTTTTTACCATGTATGGAGATAAAGACAATAAACAAATGAAATGAATAAAGCAAGTTATTGTGTGTAATACAAAAGAAATTAACCGACCAAAAGAGATTTTTGTTTTTATTGTTGAACATATCTAGTTATATAGGGAGATAGGCAAAGCTCTGAAAAGTTGATATGAAGCAGAAAAAAATGTTTTAGAAGGTTAAAAACATTGTAACAAATAATTAAGTACTGCATTCTTGCCAGAATGTAACATAAGTGAAGGTAACTTGTGTTTGAAGAATTGAAGGAAAGAAAATAGTTGAGTCTAAATTTGGGTAATTCAGCAGGAACTAGAATACAATGGCTTTTGTAATTTTTATCACACAGAGAACTTATTTGCAGCTCCATGGAAAGTACATGAGATGACTTTACCCAAGGGTGCCATAACATTCATTTTATTTCATGACGTTAGTATGTTGTATTATAAAGAACAGATTGGAAGAAAACAAAGCATGGTCATGGGAAAAGTTCTACATAACTTATACTAATACAGCATTTCTTTCTGTTCACCAAAAAACAAATTAATGCAAACTTGGAAGATTAAACTACTATCAAAAGTCCTGCTGTGCCTTCACTGGATTTCTCAGCCCAGGATCTCACGGGGCAAAAATAAAGATGGCAGCTGGACCTATACGCTCATTTGAGGTGTAAGTTATTCACCAATCTCACATAGTTATTGAAAACTGTGAAAACTATGGCAGTTTCCTCTTAAAAAGAAAGCAGGGGAGTCACTGACCTTCAGAACCTCTGTTAAAGGCACAGTTGATCAGCACAGACTTACCCCCAACTTTTACCGTAAGCTTAAAGTTAACTTGAGAAGACCTTAGCTTCATTTCAAAAATTCCTTCACATTTTCTATATAACACAACTAAACCTGAGAATGATTTCCCATGGTGTTTACACGTTCCACCTATACTCCAGGGAACGTAAATCTCAGGTACCATCTGATAATTCTGCCCACCATAATCCACCCACCAAACACCCTGCAGTACATTTTTCTCTCACACGCAAAGTATGTTTATCTGCTCCGAAGATTCTCAAGTGTTGTACCATTATAGTAACAGGTTCTTTTTTTAAATATCATCTGAATTTGCATCTCATCATCTCATTAGTTTAAATTCCCAAATCCTATGTAATTCACTTCAACTCAAAGTTCAAAACCTAAATCAGAGATGAATAGGTCTCCTAGGTATAGTCCAATGTATATATCCTGCATAAAAATATTTATTTATATAGATCTTAGGGCCAAATTCCTTTGTCTCATGTCTCCGTCTCCCATGTTCCCAGAGAATCAGTACCCAAGATTTCCACCATTAAGAAAGAAAGCATAGGATAGCAGTAGCAGATATTTCACTTCAGAAGTGGAATAAATAAAATGTAAGGAGTTGTTGGACCACAATAATTCTGAAATCCAGTGGACAACAGTTGGATTTTCCTAGATTAGAATTCAATTGCAGGGGTAATTCTCCCTGGCTTTTGCTGAGTTGTCTAGGCTCTTGGTTCTGTCCTTTGGGTCCTCCTTCCTTCCCAGAAAAGGTACAGTGACATATTTACAGCACAGTAGCGTTCACAGCTTTCTTCCTACTTGTTGCATTTTTGTGGGACCCGAATCCTCTATCATTTCGTCCTCTTTAGCCTATTTCAGTGCCAGTTATCGGCGTTTGTGCTCAAATAAATTTCTCAAAATCTTTGTGGGTCATGTGGGGATTTCCGAGCATTTCACTCTATTAGAAAAAAGTCACATTCACAAATCTTTTGAGATAATCCTGTGTGTGCAAGGCTTCTGCTGAAATGGCCGAGGGACAATACCCTGCAGCTTTCTGGAGGCTCTGCGGTTTGAGCCTAAAGATGTGTGAGGCACATCCTTAATCTCCTGAAAAGAGCCTTTCTTTGACTATGTTTTTCTTTTGATCAACCTGAAGTTTCAACAGATGGCTGTACCCACATTCAGTCTTTCCCTTCACTACCCTTTGAACAGACATTTCTGGTGTGTAGCATTTTTTGTCACTTGCAGAAAGAGAAAACTTTCAGAATTATTCTGACTTCTTTCTTTTTGTTTAAACAGTTCTCCCTTTCATTTATCTCTTTTGTCCCAAACTTTACCATAAGCAGCAAGAAGAAAACAGGTGGCAAATTTAAAGCATGCTTTGTAAACCTCCTTAGCTATGTGTCCAAGTTTATCGCTCATAAACTTTGCATCCATATAACGGCAGGACCCAATTTCACTAGACCTTTTACAGTACATACCAAGTAAAGTGCTTCTTAAAGTTTCCAGTGGAATGTTCCTTCCTTCCTTCTGCATTTGCATTGGCAATATCCTTGGAGACCAGGTTATGATCTAGTCCAGACTGATCGAGATGTTCTAGGCTTTTTCTGAAGATTTTTTGTGCTACTCAAACATCTGCCTATATTTACTCAGTTACCAGTCCCCAACCGGTCCCATCATTAGGTGTTCATTGAACTTGGGGCTGTTAATCATCAAATAATAATATATATGTATATGTCCACACAGTATCTATGGGTTAGTGTACTGAGCACAGTTCAGGTTCTCTGTTCAAGGTTGCACGAAAACAGCAAAGGTACTGATCTCATCTGCTAGTTAGGGTTCTTTTTTCAGCTTATTGGTTGTTCAGAAAATCAGATCCCTTCACTCTAGTGGGACCAAGGCTTTTATCTCCTAGAAATTGTCCACCAATCTACATTACATGGCTATCTTCACAGCATGGAGATTTTTGATCCTTTACTTTTTCAGCTTATTTTTTCAACCAGAGTCTTTTACAGAGATCATCTGATCAGTCAGGGCAATTCTTTTTAGAGGAAAAACTTTTAAAAGATAATAATTATGGTGTTGACTATAACACTTGAATTTTAAATTCCATAATTTGAAAATTTATGAATGTTCATTCAATTATATTAATATAACTTCTCATTTTGTATCATATATGATAAAAAGATAACTGCACGAAGTTATTGTGTTACTGACTTACAGTTTAAAATTTATTTCTATTATGCCTATAAATTTTACAAAATACTGGATTTCAGTGAGATATTTTCACACATGCATGTAACATGTAATGAGCATATACATCCTTATATTACCATCCTTTATACTGCCCTCAGATGCTGGGTATGGAGCTATGGGAATTAATGTTTGTTTACTAATTAAACCTTTATTTTTGTTGGTACATGTTTTTAGTACTTAATAATTACATTCCTCATGGAGAGTTGGTACATGTATATAACACATCCTAATTCTTCTTTCATGTGGTTTGCCCTGCTAAATTTCAGTCTTATTTTGATGTGATTATTTTCTGTCCCCTAATTCCTTCTCTCAAATGGGAATGTTTACTTTGATCCATGGTACCTTGGAATTTCATAGTTGTTTTTGATTTTTACAAGCCTTTACAGCTAAGAATTCTCCTTGAGTCTCAGAAAAGACATAGGTCTGGACATTTGGAAAATGTGGGAAATATTGAAACCTTCAGGAAAGGCCTATTGCATTTTTGGTTGCATGCAAGCATGTTCCTGTATCATGTTAAGTGCAGTTGTGACTTGTGTCTATCTGAAGATTAAGATTAATAAGATGTGCTCTTTCAGGTTGATAAGGGATGAGGTATCATGTCTTAATTCAATATGTCAACTTGTTTGGCCCATCATTCTCCCAGGGATTGGCAGAGAATACCTGTGGGTATGCATGAATAGGGCTTGGAGGCATGTCTTTTAGTACTCTATCTGGTTCCTCTCTCTTGTTTCTGTTCCTCTGCTCTCGTTCCCGGCCACCGTGATCTAAGCAGCTTTGTTCCACCGTATCTTTCCATCAGATGCTCCGGCCTAGAGGCCCACCGACCTTGGTCTGAATTCCCTGAAACAATGGGGCAAACTAAACTTCTCCATCCTTAAGTGGCAGGTGTTGAGTATGTTGATAGTTAACTGATTGTGTCTACTGAGTAAGAAACTCCCACCTAAATTAAATCAGCATTGTCCTCGGTGTGGCTGAAGAGATTTACTGAAGACAGAACACCCACCCTGGGTTTGAGCAGCAGTAAAAGGGAAATAAAAAAGGAAAACTCACTTCTCTTTCTTCAGAGGAGCTCTGGTCTTCACCTTCATCTGTGTTGTCTGCTGGCTTCCAGCACAGACTCTTCAGTCTTCCATTGCTGACCCTTTGGCCTCCTGGTACAGACTTGCACAGAACACTACTGAGAGCTCCAGGCCTTTGATGTCTGACTGGAGCCTTCAGATTTCAAACACGCAAACATCCCTTTTACACTCTTCTGCACTTGAACCTGCGGGCAGCCACTGTAAACCTTTCTTATAAATCCTTATCTATTTATATATCTTGCATTAAATCTGTTCTCTAGTAGGCACTGGCTGATATGGGTATTGTTTCCCACTTTTGAAAATGTCAAATAACATTCTCTTCTCCTATCTCTTCACTTTAGTTTTTATTTTAAAGAGGAAAAAAAAAAACAAATACAAAAACAAAACAAAACAAAACAAAAACTCAAAAACGATACAGAATTTCAAAACAAGGTGATCAGAAATTAACAATGGTTGTTATATTACATATTGTTACCTTTTAGGGAGGTAATTCAATCTATTCTTTTAGAAAGGTTTTGCTTAATTCTATCCAAGCAACAAGAGTTAATTTTTGTCTTATACCAGAGCATGTATTCAAATCTGAAAACTCAACAAACTACTATATTTTATTTCTCTTTACACAAGCTTTTTTTGTACTGAATTTTAAAATCTTAAAATATATGGTACTGTTTGTTTCATTTTTATGTGTTCAGAATCTAACACTTTAAACAGTATCCTTTCTTAAATAGTATAAGTGGTATAAACATTCATTCCTTTTGTTGATTACTAAATACTTAGACAAAAATTTATGGCTAGTATAAATTGCCTAGTAGATCCTCAAAAGCAATTATTTCTAATGAATGTGTGGAAATACTAACCTATACATTCATGAGGAATACCAGGCAAATATAATAATTATTGATTTAACACCATTTGTAATGCAGTATATGTATAAATATGCGAGCTAATAATGAAATATTCAGATTTCTCTGAAGTTCTAATTTTGTTTTAATAGCTCAATGAAGATAACTAAAAGTACTTAAGCCAGTGATTCCCAAGCCCATTTAAATATTAGTTACTTAGAGAATTTAAAAAATTGCACTCAGTCTTCTTTATTTCCTGTGGTACAGGGTATTTAACCTAGGGCACTGTGCGTGTTAGGTAAGCCCTTTAAAACTCAGTTGCATATTCAGCTCCCCTTCCCTGCTTTTTAAAGCAAAAGTGTTGCTTAATTGCTCAGCACTGCTTCAAGCTTGTTACATTCCTGTCTCCCTCTCCTGAGGATGAAGGTGTGCACCCCCATACTCAGCTAATCATGCTCAGTCTTGAAGATAATTTTGAAGTAAGCATATTGCCAAAGTCTCTGTAGATGTTTCTTGTTTCGGCTTATAAAGCTCTCTTCATATTCATATTTATATATTTTAAATTTTACTTAATATTAGTTTTAATTGAAATATAACTATATATTTTATGGGGTACTATGTAATATTTGGATGTAGATATATAATGTGGAATGCTTAAATCAAGCTAGTTAACATATGTATCACCTTGGTTTTCACTTTTTGTGTTAAGACTCTTGAAGTTTACTCAATTGAAAAATTTTGAACTATGCAATCCATGAGTAACTACACACACCCAATTTTAAAATAATTTCAAAAACTTCTTATTTGGGATGTGCTGGGAAGAGCACTGGGGAGCTGTAGGTCAAGATTTATTTACTTTCCTTTTCAGATCCTTGCTAGTCACATAATCTTGCAACATTTACTATCGGGTTTATAAAAAGATAAGACAATTCTGTCACACGTAAACTACAAGCAACTATGGGTATAAACACACTATTTAATTCAGTGGATATTTTTTATGGCAAACTCTTTCAATAAAGGAAGTTAGCTGCATTTAAAGTATCTCAAATGTAGGTGATCATCATTTGATCTGTTGAAATAAATTTTCATCTTTGTTGCTTCATCCTATGTCTAAAATAAATCTTACCACTAAAATGTACATAGATGATCTCTTCCATCCAGTAAATGAAATCATTTTCTGATAGTCTATTCTTTAGTGCATTTGTTTGCATTTGTATAGCAATAAAAACCTAGAACCCAAGGCTTTTTCTTGGCATCATCTCATGTATGTCTACCTCCAATATATTCTAAATTGTGTCATCTCTCTTCTGAATATATCACAAATCTGTAAGTCTGTCTCAACCCCAGTATCAACCTCTCCAAACCTTACCATCTCTCCCTTGAACAAATAGAGTACGTGCATGAAATATTCCTTTCCAAGGTTTTTGCTATATTTCCAGTAGAAATAAGTTAAAAAGAAAACAGCGGATGTGTCAAATCAGGATATCTGTCGGAAGTCTCATGTGTTGGGAATTGGGTTCTTAATGTGACAGTATTCATGGCTGGGGCTTTGGGAGTGATTAGGTTAAGTGGCTCTAACCTCATCAGTGTGTTAAACCCATTGGTGCATTCAGAATCTGATGAACTACTAGCAGATGATGACTTTAGGTAAAATCTTTCGGAAGGAAATGCACCTTCAAGAGCATGCCTTTGGGGACTGTGTCTTGTTCCTACCACTTTATTCACTTTTACTCCTCCTCCTCTTCCTTCTCCTTCTTCTTTTCTGCCATGAGATGAACAGCTTTCCTCCACTCCATCCCGTCAGTATGATCTTTCTGCCGTCTGACAAGCCTTGAAGCCAGTTGATCGTGGACTAGAAATTTTGAAAGTATGGGCCAAAATTTACATTTCACCTTTACTACAGAAGATAGTAATTTTTTGTTCATTTCTGCAGGCACAGATGAGATATGCAATAAACTGACAACCCGACACACCTAAGCTATGCAATAAATGTGTTCTATATTAATTAACAAGTGTTTATAAGACTATGTCCCTTTCCTTTAATACATTTATCTTAATTTGAATTTGAGTTTTTCACATGATTCCTCAGTGAATCTTATCTACACCTGATAGAAAATTAGCTCCAGTTCGGAAAATCCTATAATGCTTATTGTTTTATGTACCTCACCAAGAAACACAGTGATTTCTGCAGAGTAAATAATTTATAAGTAGTGTTCAAAAGATAAAAGCATAAAGTAGACTTCTAGTATTATTTATGTTTTTCTTGTATTCACATAAGTTTAACATTTCAAGTAGACTGGAAAATGTTCACAATGTTTAATTAATCATATAAAGAAATGGATCCAGTTTTACCCTAGAATTCAGAGGTGTCTACAGCTCAGGTCCCTCAAATGGAATAAACAAAACTCTCAGGGCTTAAAAGTGAGCAAAATACTGAGTTTATCATTTGTAAATCAAGAAAGGTAATATTCAGTGACTCCTAAATTTCTTTAGATGATCAGGAATTCAGATGCATATGGTAGAAGAAGCAACATGAAAGGTGAATAAACTTGTACCCAGCAAGTTTCAAGCATTTTAACTCTGCTCTCAAAGGATGTACGGAATATTTGGGGAAGGAGGAAAGAGAGAGAGAGGGAAACAGATTCTGAAACAGATTTGTGTAGGTTTCAACTAAATGATACAATGAGGGACTAGGGATATAGCTGAGTGGCACAGGCCCCTGCCTGGCAAATGCAAGGTCCTCAGTTCGATTCCTGGTATATATCCCCTGCAAAAAGTAAACTAAATGATGCAATGACTAAGGACAATAATTCGTTCTAATGAACTCTGTATTACCATGGGGAATATAGGCACTAAGTAGCATTTGACTTAATAGTTATTAAGGAAAGATTGGCAGCAAGTGTTAAACAAATAAATTGCACAGACACATAAGATGCTTTGACAGAGAAAGGAAATATTTTGCCAAAATTGCCTACTGACTGATTCTAACCAATCCTCCTGTCATTGTCAACAAACTGAGGGGAAAACCAATAGCTAGACTGAGGACAATAAGTGGTTATGGTTCTTTATTCAGGTGAGAAAGTGCCTCTTATTCCTTTGAGATAAAATCAAGTTACTTTACATTTATATGTGTCATGAGGTTTCTTTATCTCAAACTGAAATGGAAACAATATGCCTACTAATAAATTAGGCATTGTGTTTCTAAAGAATAAATCCATCTGCAACAATATGGGCAATGACTTTCTCTCATTTTCCTGTTCCAACATGCTGTACTTGAATATTTTGATTTAGTGAAGTTTTCTAGTGTCTTCTCTTAATTTTCCAGCAAATAATTGAAGCAAAAACTGATATCTTCCTATGTTATAACACTATTATTTATACAAATGAAAATTATGTCTATATTATGTGTTAACATTTCATTTTTCAAATAGACATGTATTATGTATCATTTATCAAAGGCTGTTCACTAGCAGGGTGTGGTGGTGCACACTTATAATCCCAGAATTCTGAAGGCTGAAGCAGGAAGAGCCCTGTGAGTTTGAGGCCAGCCTGGAATACATAGTGAGACCCTGTTTCAAAAAATAATAATAATAAAAAAGAACTATTTACTAGAAGTGAAGCTGGAAGAAAATAAGGGGGTTAGAAAACAGTGGCAAGGATATAATAGACTGAACTTTGGTTAGACCTGGGTATAGAATGTAGGGAAATGCTGGATATGGTGGCTCACGCCTGTAATCTCAGCACTTCAGAGGCTGAAACAAAAGGATCCTGGCAAGTTCAAGACCAGCCTGGTCTACAAAGTGAGCTCAAGGCCAGCCTGAACTACATAGTGAGAACCTATCTCAAAAAGACCAAAAGTAAAAAAAGAATGCAGGGCTGTGTGTTGGACTTACAGTTTTGTGGTTTTGTTCGGTTTCTTTTTTGTTTTTTTTTTTTTTTGGTACCGGAAATCGAGCTCAAGACCTTTTGCTTGTTAGGCAGCCTCTTGTGCCGCTATATTTTCAGCCCTTGCAGTTTTGTGAACTGAGCATTGGTTGCTATGACTAGACAATGTGCTTAACAGTATAGTCTGTACAGATGGACAATAATATAACTGGATGTGAAACATACCCTGAGGTATGTTTTTATATTTTATTAATATTTTTCACTCATCTGAAAACTGAGAGAAATGCAGAGCTAATCCACTGGATTTATCAATTTGGAATAATAACTTTTTGAACAGTTATTAGTGTTTTTATACCATAATTCTGAGAGTTAAAATATGGAGGCAACAGAGTGATCTAAGAAGGACACAAATTCAGGCCACAAGAAACCAAGAACACGGTCAAGTTTCCCAAAGTCACTGACTATCGAGAAGGGCATATAATGCAAACAGGAAAAGTTCTACAGTATATGCAAACAAACAATTAGACCTAGGATGTAATGTAAATAAAGCAATTGAAAATATAGCCAGAAAGAGGCTGGGATGTAGCGCACTGGTAGAGTGTTTGTCTCACTTGTTCAAGGTCTAGGTTTGATCCCCAGCACACACACCGCGACCACACACAGAAACAACAAAAAAAGAAAAAAAAAAGCCGGAAGAAAAAGAGGAAGTTTTCATTCTTTTGCATAAGCAAAGCTTTAACAGGTTTTAAAGGATGTGAATGTTTCATAATCAATGGAACAGAAAGAGTGGTCTTACTTAACACAAGTTCCACTGAAACTAAATAGGAACTAATTCTCCAGTCTACCCTTTCTCTGTGAGCACACATGCTTAACCAATTCTTCATGTTACTGTGTATCTATCGCCTGAACTGAGAATATAACAGGCTTATTTTATTCACCAATTCTGAAGACCGTCTTGCTTCAATGATTTATTAGTTGTGTAAACGTAGGGAAGATATTTAACTTCTCTGAGTTGCTGTTTCCTTCGCTAAAAAATGGGAATTATTGTAGTACATTTTTCTTAAAATTTAAATAGATAAATTCAGATAGTTTAAAGTATATGTTTAACCCATAGTAAACTATAATACTATAATAAGCACTATAATATCTCCATTAAGTCAACAAGTAGATTTTGTTGTTTCTTTGGTCATTATTATCCTTCAAGAACATTTTTGGACATCTGAGGTGATACCCAAATATTTCAATTTTTAAAAAAATTTCTTAAATAATTTTATTCACATTTAAGGGTATAAATAAATTTATCAGTTGTAATTATCCACATATTAGACATGTGGCTATCTGTTTAGTTTAGATGAAGTTCTTTTCCTTTCCTTATATGTTAAAAAATGAGGGCAGTCTGTGAATTCATTTATCAGTTATAACATGCCAAGTGCATAAGGGTAAATTTATCAGTATTTCTACCTCTATTTTATACCTGAGGAAACTGAGTTTAAGAGAAACTAAAAAATTTTACAAGCTCAGGTTTTATCTGAGATTCTTTGATTAGGATAGAAATTCAAGTAAAATGAAATAAATTCATAAATAAACATCAGAGGTCAAATGTCAGAGTTGCCACTATGTCCCTGACAATGTTTCTTTTTTTAACAAATATTTTAATTTTATCTCAATGAATAAAAGGATAATAAGACAATACATTTGAAGGGGGGAAGCAACTCACTCTAATGATTTATCAAAGGTAGAAAAGGTCTTCCTAATGAGGTGCCAATTTTTCTAAAGGATTATAATACAGACATGTAAAGGTGCTTTGCCTCTATTATATGTGTTCAATGGGATTATGACATTTATTATGGAGAAATTATGCTCCCTGGCATCTACTGCGTAGGGTTCCTTTCTGTTATTTAATTTAGACCTGCCACATCACAAGCAAGTTATCCAAACAACTCTTTGTGTGAGAGTTATTATATTGTCTCAGATGCATTAGGATTTAAAGAGATTGACAGAACAATTCAGAAAGACTGTGAAGTGTCATGTTTTTTTTCCTTGAACTGCCATGAAAAATTATCATGAATTTTTACAACCACAAACCCGTTGCTTTCCATTCTAAATACAAGTACTAACCTCTGAGTTCCTTACATATAAAATGTTTTAAATCAGTTAACCACACCCTTTTATGAGTACCCAGATTCTGTAGAAATATAATGGCTTTTACAGGCCAAATTTCTCATCAATGTCCTTATTACTCCTGATATTTTAACAAATTTAATTATTTAAGTCAGTAAGTATAAATAGTACTTAAAAATAAAGCAGTAAACTAGTATAATACATTTTTAAAAAAATGATTCCTTAGGATGTACAGATTAGCAGGTTGCTAACATAAGAATAGAGGCATTCAATGAACATTACCATTCATAGTAATTGTCATATTAAAATATGCTAATATTTTCCCTAATCGAATATGTATTTGATATGTACCTTGGGAAGTCTAGAAATTTTGGCATTTATTAAAATATTGTCTTCTATTCTTAATTACCTTGGCTTTAATCCCTACTACAAGTAAACTAAGCTTTACTGTTTTCATAGAAATAATAGAATGAACCGTGACAATTTAAAACTTTTATATATGTACACAGAATATTTTTATGAATCTATAGCTCAGAATTTATCAGTTATTCAAATAGATAATTGATTTCCTATTTTTTAATGCCCAACACAATGAATTTAATAAATAGCAAAATCTCTCTGGTAACTCATGTTTCACTTAACACAAGAGCTAAGTATATACTCTATCAAACATTTTGTATCAATATATCCCACAATTTGAATATCTTCTATTCAAAAAGGATAAAAGGTAACAGCACATGGTACCTAAACCTTATCATTAAAGGTTCAGAAGTTGTATAAAAAGAAAATTCCTCCTTATTGCTTTATTTTTATAGTTTACAAATCACCTTAGTCAACAAATAGAGGAACTGTTAACTCACAGGTCCGATTACAGGTGCTTGAAGAAACAACTTGAAGAGAAACAATACTTCCTAGAATAATGTTTGTAGGGGCAACAGAAGTGAGCAAAAAAAACCCAGTAAATATTCTAGTAAGATATACACAAAGGAGAGAGAGGGCCTCGACATTCCATGGGCAATGATGCTGTCTGAAATTAAGGGTTAGAGTTTTTTTCAAAACTAGCTTGAATTTTTAGCACTTAATACTGTTTTCTGCCTATGCTACTAATTCACATTTACAATTAGATATTGAGGTTCTTGTTTCATGGCCATAAAATATTAAAAAGTAACATGCTGGTGGTGACTTGATGTAGTAAAAGATAAGATGATATGTTTTCTACAATGCAAAACTGTGAATTTTTTTTTGTCTTTTTGAGACAGGGGTTCACTATGCAGTTCAGACTGGTCTTGAGCTCACTTTGTAGCCCAGGCTGGCCTTGAAACTGCAATGATCCTCCCGCCTCAGTCTCCTGAGTGCTGGGATTACAAGTGTGCATCATTACGCCTGGCAAAACTATGAATTAATTATCCTCCATTAATACCATTTAAATAAATTAAAATCATTCAAAAATAAAAGGGCAAAAAAATAACAGAAAGAAAGAATCAATGATGTGGCTTATATCTAGAATGTATCTCATAATTGGCTATTTGAATAGATGTCTTACGAATCACATGGGTATTTGGAGGCAGCAGACCTCTCCACTATCTTTACAGTTACATCGCCACACTCCCTTACAGCTAGGACGCAGACTTTGCTGATCAAATGCATTTGTGATGTGTCTAATAAGGAGCAAAGCAGAAAAACTTGTAAGAACTTTCAAATTCATTGGTGCCAGGAGTGGTAGACTGATGTAAGGTCAAGTAGAATCTTGTGCCCAGGGCCACAGTGGGGATGGTGAAACTGTAGTTCTACTGATGGTCTTGGAGTACTAGAACGCTTGCATGATTGTGTATGCGGTTTTTGACTTAGCACAAACAAGCCCTCAATAAAATTATTTAGTCCATATAATTTTAACAATGCTCTCTCAGTTTAAGCCAGTCACTGTTATTTCTATTGTTTGACACTAAAACATTAGATAGATCCCATCTGCACAAGCAGAAGGGATGTGCATTTTTTATCCCATTCACACCTTGGCACAAGGCATTTGATAAATATTGAATAAATTCTTAAAATATAAAAAGAAAATAATAGCTTTCTTTTCTTCTAAACTAGAGGAAATATCTCAACCTGAATACCCTCTCCCTCCCTCTCTCTCTCTTTCTATCTTTATCTCTGTGCTTCTCTCCTTTTCTCTGTGTCTCTGTCTCTGTCTCTGTCTCTTTTTTTCCTCTCTCTCTCCTTTCTCTGTCTCACACTTTCTCTCATTTCTTTAATTAAATTCAGAAAGATTGACCTTATTTCAACACAGGTACATGATCTGTTCACAAACTCTTCTGGACAAATACTGATTACAAAAATGATTTCTCCACTAACACCAGGTATTTAAAAATTTTTTTTAAAAATTTCATGGGCACTGAAATCATATTCAACAGTTCTTTGGGATACACTTACAAGCAGTTGTAAAGCCAGAAGACAAAATGATAGTTCAATATGAAAATTATTGTTCAATAAGGACCATATATCTAACCTTGAGACACTGAGAGTCCAGAAATCTTTCCATTTTTCAGTGTCTAGAGAGATTAACTTTATCTTGGAGTAAGATTTGCAGAGTACTGTGCTACAAGAAAATAGAGAACTTGAGTGATATATAAAGAAATGTTGAAAAAAGAAATATATTTGAGCTTATACAAGGACAGAAACTAGAATATCACAAAGATGTCCTTGTTAGCTAATGTAAGTACATATGGAGACAATAAATTTTAGAAATATGTAAATATTTCATTCTAATTATACATAGTACTTACAGAGAATGTTTATTGAAAGCTTTCAAAGCTCTTTGTAATTTTAAAAAGTTTTTTCATTATTCTGTAGTCCTGTTAAGCAGAGAATGTTTTACTCTTATACCGCATGGATTTTAAGGCCTGAATATTGCCAACGTTCTTCCTCGGTCTTCATCTTTAAAGCCATTTCCAAAACATATCTTCATGTTCCCCCTTCAAATACTCAGCTTCACTGAAACACAGGCCACTGAACAGCGGGGCCTTCTTCCCGTGGACATTAAAAGATCTCCTGCTCACTGCCTTTATTTGTTCACAGCTTTGACAACAAAGTCATTCTCTACAAAATGCTTTTTCACGGCCATTACTGAATTTTATATTCTCAGTACCCAAATTCTTGGTTTTTTGGTATTATTATTCTTATCAGAAACAAGCTTTGCTCAACCACAATCTCAACTGTCACTTTGTTACTCATATTTTCTCTCTCTTTCTCTGTCTGTCTCTGTCTGACTCGCTCTCTTTCCCTCAATCCCTTTTTCATCTTACACACTTGCTGAAACCCTATCCATGTTAATTTTTGCTTCACAGCTACTCAATGTCTTATGCTTGGAGGCAAAAATATTGTTTAAAAGGCTACAATCGTGTCAATTGTCCTCATTAATGACAAGAGTCAGACATAGGCAACTAATAGGAGTATTAAAGTTTGTGATTCCACAATTAATATTTTGAAAATATTTACATATTCCATACATTCTACTAATATAATATATCCTGTCATGGACTTTCTTCTGTCATTGAACTTTCTGCACACCTTTTGTCATTCTCATTCTGAGTAAATCACCTGTGACCTAGGAGACGTTATCTCATCTTTGGCCTCTTTCTCTGCTTTTGTCTCTTCCTCTCTGCTTATTGGCCACCACGAGTAGAGCAGTTATTCTCCACCATGCCCTCTTTGCCCTAGTGCATTACCTCACCACAGCCCAGAAGCAATGGCATCAAGTGACCAAGGATCAAAATCTCTGAAATCATGACCCAAATTAAATCTTTACTCCCTTTAAATTGCTCATGTCAGGTGTCACAGATGGAAAGACAACAAATGCAGCTGGGGTACCCGTTTTTCACCTTCTATTTTTTCTTTAAACTATTTACTCCATTCAAGTGCTGTTAACAAAGCCTGAAGAGTTTTTTAAAGACAACTTTCACAAAATTGAATTACTCAGTGAATAATTTCTATCCTGATTCTCTACTGCTGGAAGTACATATGTCTGAAATTATGTACTATAATTTATGTAATGATAAACTAGTCAATAATAGTTTAACTGGTGAAGCAGAACAGGTAGGAAGTATATATGCAGGGATATATTACAAGGGCTTTGTTTATGTGGTGATGAGAGTTGGCTAGTCTAGTCCAATATCCATAACACTGAAACACCTAACTTGTAACTTGTGTATGGGTTCAAACTGCTGATCACAGGTAGATCATCTACATCTTCATAGAAGCCTCTGCTGTGTTATTTTTTAGGCTTAGCAACTACTCGGATCAGACACATCCAGGATACTTAAGATTATCTCCTTTAGTTAATTCCAAAGGAATATAGGCTTTAATCTCTTTAATAAAATGCCAAGATTGTTTGATTGCATAACTGTGAACACATACAAATCTCCTTAGACCATTCTTAATCTTCAAATAAGGACAGAAATACAATCACGTTTCTGCCTTACATGAACACTATGTTATTCACAGCTGAAATTATGGTAATTTTTTCTTGAGAAAAGTGTGTTCATTGTTCCATGATGTTTTTTCCTTTCCTGTGGAATCCTATAATAGAAATTTTATGATATAAAATTAACTATTATAAATGTATCTTACATTAGATATAAAGACATGAAAATAGAACAAAAAAGGGCAGATATATATACAACATAAATAGCAAAATAAGAAAAAAGTAATCATTCTGTACCAGTTACACTTAATTGTCAACTTAAATGAGTTAGGAGACTCCTGAAGACAGGACTGGCTATGGGAGCTTCATGCTCACAGTGGATTCATCCATTGATGTTTCAACTTTGCTCCCCCACATGCTACATCCCACGTTTCTTCTGCTTTGAATGCAGCCATTCAAGAACTGAAACCTCTGAAGCCATAAAGCGAAAAAAAAAAATTATCTTCTCCTGTGTCCTGGGTGTTTGGCAGGTATCCCCGCAATGGGCAAGCTGGCCAAAACACACGTCTATTATAGTCCTCGTTTCTGAAAGTGTGTATGGTCGTATTTGGTCTTTATAATTATGTTATTACATTACCAGTATATATCCGCATTGTCTGCTGGCATCTCATCTATTTATGTTACTTTGCCTGATGTCTAATCCAAATATATCTTTTTGAATGGGCTGGTCTTTTAGTAACTCCATCTACATTAATTTTTGTAATTTCTATTCATTTTAATTACAGTCTGTTATAGTATTCAAAGATAAGCTAAGGCATCTGTAGTCCAGACATACTGTTCTTTACCTCTATCATGGAGCAGCAGTTCATCATTTCCCTCAGTCATCAGTATTGATAACCCCAGCCAGTATGATAACCCAGCACACTGCCTGTTCATTCAGAGGCATAATGAGCCCAGAGCAGCTGGGTGTAATAGGAACATAAGAGTCAGTTAATTGTTGTTGTATTTCTATCATGACAAAAGTTTAGAGAATCAGTGTATCCATACCCATAAAGTAAGTTATTAAAAGATGTCGGGTAACTTTTCTAGATGAAAGCAATGTACATGTGCTCTTTAGTAAAAGGTACAAAATACAGAGGCATTTTCTCAATTAATGGATGTATGGCAGTCACCAAATGATGTATTAATATGCTCAAGCAATAAGAGTACATCTGGCAGTATAGCCACAGTTGGAGAGACCACCTGATTAAATTTATAATGAACCACTTTCATTCTACAAAATCTGTTTTCTGCCCAGGGCAAATGGATGGATTGAGTGGGGATGTGTTGAGAATCACTACTCTTGGGCCATTCAGTTGTTTAATGTGAGAAGTAATCTCTCCCATCTGTCCAGGAAGGTTGTCTTTCTTATTTCCATTGTTTTGTACATAAGGGAAAATGTCTTAACTTCAACGTGGCATTCCCTAGTATAATTAGGCCTTCAATCACAGGTCATGGAAATAGTACAGAAACTCTGCCAGTTGCTTCCATATCTATATCAATTGCTTCCTCTGAAACTTGAGAAACAATCACAGGATGAGTTTGGAAATGAACTGACCCAATGTAATATGGAGTTGGTGTAAAACTATGGAATAAATGATTTAAGTAAGAAGCTACTTGGGCTAGAGGACAAACTTGAATGCTGTAGATTTCCAGAAAATACTGTGCTGTGTTCAGGCATATGTAAATGTACTTTTATTTTAATTCCTTCTAGCTAATTCTTTTTTTTTTTTTTTTGGTTTTTCTCCGGTAAGGGGAACCGAACTCACGACCTTGCGCTTGCCAGGCAGGCGCTTTGCCGCTGAGCTAAATCCCCAGCCCCTCCTTCTAGCTAATTCTTAAAGTAATTAAAATAAAATTACATCAATTAAGAGAGAATTCTAGGAGAAGACCACTTCAATGGCATATCCTCTAACATTTAAGAAAGATGTAAAACCAAAATATAAACACCTATTTAGAGAGGAGATATGCAGATCACACTTCCCATCTCTTCTTAGGACAAATATGCTTGATATAAAAAGGAAAATAAACTTATATACTAATTACTTTCATAAAATAAAGAGCAACACCATACCCAAAACGTAAGGTTACTCATTTTAGCAATGTAAAAAATGATAGTATTGCACTGATCATTTGAAGATTTAATCCTACTTTAGAAAGACTTGTTAAATAATTAGTAAATGATTGATCTGAAATGTTTTTTCATGGTGTCTGCACTGCCATGAGCCATACATATATATGCTGAACCCATACTCCATACTGAAGCACTCTCTAGGCAATATTGGAGACATTGATGGCTCATGTATCCCAGCTGTCTTCTCTGGCAACTGCAGTTGACTGGAGACATAACTTATGCATATGTCCTTTGGGGAGGGTCTGCTGATCCTTTGTCACTTTTACTTCATTTCAGGGAAACTTCATAAAGCCATTATTGCTCCACAGCTTTCTATGGAGTGTCTAAAGCTTTTATTTTTGCTATGTTGTACCTCGGATTCTCCAACTGCCAGTACTGCTTTCTTTTCTTCTCCAAAGGTTTTGATCCTGAGAACATTCCTTTACAAATACCATATATGCAAATCTTTATCTCAAAATCTGTATCCTAGGGGATCTGTCCTGTGACATTACATTAACAAATACATGGAGAAATATCATACAATATTCTCAACAGATTTTAAAGTGCAGTTGAAACAAATTCAACATATATTCTTTGATATAGTCTCCTAGGTAACCAGAAATAGAAGAATATTCTAAAGTTTAAGTGTATATAGAAAAACCTCAGGAAAAAATAATACAAGCAATTTTTCAAAATCTTTACAGAGACACTAAGATGGTGGAGTGGTGAGCAGTTGAGAAAGAACTTGTCTGAGAGTCACTATCCAGGCACTGGAATATAGCAATGTGAGGAAGATAAGAAGAAGGGAAGTGGGTCCCCTGGACCCAGGAAGGCTTTGAAGCCAAAATTTATGCCCATGGATGGAGTGAAGGGAGAAATTTCAACAAAGAAGGACATAACCAGTAACACCTTCTCCCTAAGAGAAGTGATGGCACAAGAGGAGTGATTCAAACCTATAGACACCTGGTGACTGTTGGTGACCACAAAGTCTTCCATGGAGAGATCCAGCAGTGGAGGGTGGCATGTTCTCTACCAGTGACAGCAAGACAAACCTGGAAGTGAACTTATTTTCTCTCTCTCTTGTTTGCTTTTTGTTGTGGTGGTGGTGGTTTTGATTTTGCATATTGTTTTTGCTTCCTCTCCTTCACTGTTTGATCTTGGTTTTTTTTTTTTTTATATGAGTTTGAAAATGGTTTCTACCCTCTTTGTCATTGCTGTACTGTTCTGTCCTTTTTACCTCTTTCTTCTCTCTTTCCCTCCGGTCTTCTGTACCAGTTTCCCAAAGTTAATGTGACCCCCATTTGTCCTTTACCCTTACTTCTAATCTCTTCCTCTTCTTCTATATTTTTTCCTACCTAACTCCTTTTAAATTTTGACTCCTAGTGGTAAATTTGACATATTAAGGACTTATTGCTACATACAATTTTCTGGTCTGTAACAAAAGCTACAAGATTATATTGTGAGTTTATAACTTAGATAACTTATGTATTTTTTTCAGTACTTGGGATTTAACCCACAGCCTTTGAATTAAGCTACAGCCCTGGCCTATCTTGTTTATTTATTTTTAAATTAATATAGGGTCTCTTCATGTCACTCAGTTGCACAGTCTGGGCTCAGACTCGATATCTTCCTGCCTCAGCTCCCAGACTTCTAGGATTATAGGAATGCATCACCATGAAGGCCTATGAAACATCTGTACTGTACCTAAATATAGATTGGGGTATAAATAGCCTTAACAATGGAGATTGAGCAATTAACTTTCTTATACTTTGTATAATGTTACAATATCAAAGTGAGTAAATTAAAACATAATCAAAAGTCATATACTTTAATGATAACAGAAATGAATAGTAAATACCACACAAAAAGTTCAAATAAGTCAATTTAGTAAGGTATTTATAATCACTATTATAATTTAAAAGTCATAGGAATAAGAAGAATAAAGAAATCATTAAAAGTAATCAACCTCCAAAAAGGAAGAAAAAGGTACAAGATATATAGCAGCTCTCATTTACAGAAGTTGGATTTCAGGTGTTTTAAATAATTTCAGTATCTTTAACTTTAACATTTCCAAAATATGAAATAGAAACCAAATATCTTTTTTTCTGAGATGGTGTGTCTTGGTGTTGCCTACACTACTCTAACATACGAGCTTGTGATCTTTGTCTTTTTAGTTAAGTTTATAGGTGTGATTTAGATATACATAAGGATCACATTCATCAAAGAAAATCCACACCTGTACATGATATATCTGAGTTCCTCATTTTATCCCTATTCTCTCCTCTCTTCAACCCCTCTTCCCCTCCTTAGTTACAAACCTTTGCTTCCATTTTATCCTTTTATTTCCCATTTTTTCTTTTCCTTTCCATCCCAAAATCCCCAACTGCCCTTTCCCTTTGAACAATTACTTCCTGAACTAAAATGTTCAATAAATTTTGTGAAAGAGATTGTGATCTTTGAAGTGGCCTTAGATCCCCTACACTATGACTTCAGTTCTGAGGCACTGCCCCTGACTCAATTTCAATAACTTTTAATGTCCATATGCTAATTCAAACATCTGTATGGTTTCATCTTGGCTTTCATTGATTTCTTTATATCAATTCCTTTTTATGGGTTATATACTCTTGTTTCTTTGTATCCCTGCCAGTTTTTCGTTGGATACCAAATATTGTGATTTTGCCCTGTTTAATGTTGGAGAGTTGTACATTCCTATAAGTATTCTTTAATGTGCCAATGCATAGTTATATTTGCTGGACTCAGTCTGAGCCTTTTAAATAATGTTTTAATTTTTTTTTCCACTGCCTATATGTCCATCAATACATGAATGGATAAAGAAAATGGGGTAGTTGCAGCGGAGTACTACTGTGCAAAAAAGAAGGGTAAACTTGAGTCATGTGTTGGAAAATAGATGCACCTTGAGACCATACTGTTAAGAGAAATATATCAGATGTACAAGTTTAAATGTTACATGGTTTGTCTCACATGAGAAAATCAAAACATAAATAAACAAAAGGATAACATATATATAATAGGAAGTAGGGACATAGACCTTTCTCAAATGGGAAAGCAACTAAGAGATGGACAGAGGTGGGCATGGGATAGAAAGGCAAAAGAAAAAGAACTGAAATATATTATACATATGTACCAACTCCCTGCAAGGTATGTGGTCATTATGTAATACAAACATATACTATTTTAAAAAATAAGTGGATAAAATAAAATAAAATTTGTCAGGTGAGATCTGAGCAGCATTCTCTTCTCCAGTAATGAGACATGACCTTTCTGTGTATTCCCCAAGCTCCATGAATCTTGATTGTTTTGAAGACAGCATCTGGAAATAAGCACTATTCCTGCCACTCTGAGTGCACAAAACATTGCTAAGTCTAACGTTTGGGAGGTTTCCTTCTTTAATCTCTTTTATTTCCTGTCACAGACACACACTGATCAGTACTCTGCCCATCCTGAGGGAAATCCTTTGTGGATCTTGAGAGTTCTGACTCTGTCTGCCACTCTCTCCTCTTTGATACTGTGTCCTGCAAAACCTCGTCACTTTGTTCTCCCACACTTTCAGCTCTGCCTCTCAAGTCAAGGTGTCTCTTGTGTCCATTTCCACTGCCTGTGCATGGCGACAAGGAAACTCAGCTATGGCAGTAAACTGGGCCAATCAGAATGTTTCCTTTGTTTATCCTACCTTGGAGAACACCTTCTTGTAGTTTGTGAGCTCTGCTGTCTTTTTAAAGTGTTTTTTTTTTTTTTTTTAGTTTATGAGTTTATTTCTTTTGGCTATTTACTGTTTCCTGCTATGCTGTCTTAGTTGAAAGAGGTTATAAGTGACATTTCTTTCTAAACTATGCACAGCCCTATAGTATAAAATTACCAAATTTATGTCATATTCATTATGACAACCATATTTCCTTTATCATATATGCTCTGAGAATATTTTCCTCAATAATGTACACAGTAGCTGAATAGTACAAAAAACAACAGAAAGGAAATAAATACTTTAAGCCTATACCTCACCCTCATTAGCAACTGCAAACTTTTGAAATTTTGACTACCACAGAAAAATTCTTAATGTATCTAATTTACTACATATGACAATGTATTAGCACAATATCTTGATAGGAAATTTAGAAATACAAATGGAAAACATTAAATATGAAAAAGGTCATTTGACTCTAAAATCCTACACATTTATCCTAAGGTAATATTTTCAAATGTGCAATTTTTTTTTTCATAGGAAACTGTCACTGGATGTGTTGGTACATGCCTTTAACCCCAGCACTTGCGAGGCTGAGGCAGGAGGATTGCCATGAGTTCAAGGACAGCTTGGGTTACCTTATAAGTTCAAATCTAGCTAGCCTGAACTACATAGCAAGACCTTATCTCAAAACACACACAAAAAAGGAAACTGTAAACCTTTGGTACTCAGTTCAGCACCACTTCTTATAGTTAATTTGTATGCTGTTTTTGACCTGACATAAGAAGTGCAGCACATCTACAATAGCATATACATTTCATTATAATCATTGAAACTACTAAGTAAGATGCAATGGCTTACATCTAGAATGTCCCCCTAAAGTCTCACATGTTTGGAAGACAGCTGGCTCATGCTGGCTGTATATTCATCAATGCGTTAATCTACTGAAGAGTCCAATAGCTGAATGTGCTGTTCATGGGTGAGCCAGGTTGGATGAGGCAGATCTCTGAAGGCATTATTGGAAGGATTTATTCTTGTCCTTAGCTTGCAACATTTTTGCTTCCTGGCCACAGTGACACGATCATCTTTCCTCTACTATATCACTCTGCCATGCTATTTCTGCCCTGGAGGTAGCCAAACATAGACTGAATCTGTGAGTAAAAATAAACCTTTTGTCCTTTAAGTTGTGGGTGGGGGGTATTTTGTTTCTGTGATGAGAAAGTGACTACAGCAGATCAGAATCAGAGAAGTGGGTTCATTGTTGTGACTGTACCTGACAACATGCTTTAGAAGCCTTTAGGCACTGTTTACAGGAGGCGGTTGGAAAGATTATGAGACATTGGATAGACTCTATAGAATGCTGTAAGAATGGAAGATTTTGGTGAGCACTCAGAAGACCAGATGCCAAAAGGAATGCAGGCACTAAGAGCCATGCTTAGAAAGCTTTACCTGGAAGCAAGGACTCCATCATCATTGGCATTAGAAGCCACATGTGTTATACCCTGGCAGATAACTTATCCTCATTTTTCCTGTGTCCTCAGACTTTTCAGTAGACCAAGAAAGGACAGTGGACTAATTATTCTGATGGAGGAAATTCAAATAGCCCAAAATTCAGGCTGTGACATGGTACTGTTTCTGAATTTAGCCAGATTTATAGTGAGAATCAGAAGCAAAACACAGTTTGTGATCTCATCAGAAGAGATGCACATGTAAAGTTGGGACAAAGGACAGTGTGGCTGCTGAAAAGATTATATATTACAAAACCAAGTATTTTGCATCAAGCCAATAGGAAAGATGTCTTAAAAGCATCACAGGATCATCAAGATTTCACCCAAGGCAGACTCAAGGGTGTAAAACTGTAAGAATAGAGCCTGAATCTATCCTGCTTCAAAAGGGCCACCTGAGAAACTAGTGTGTTGAGATTTATTTCACTATGGTCTGCCATGTAGGTGCTTAGAGGCCTCTAAAGCCATTATTCAAGGGGGACTAGCTCTTGCTGGATCTAGAAGCAGATCTTGGCCTCATCCATGTGGCGCTGGTTTTTATGAGTATGTAGATGCAAGAGCTATGTGCTCATGGAGACTTCCGCCTGCATTTCAGAACTGGAGGAGAGGGGGCTCAGGCATTGTGGCCCTAAAATAGTGGTGTTTGAAGTTGTGAGATTAAAGCCAAATGTGCAGTGGAGACCCCTGAGAGCTAGAGATCCCAGGAATGTGGAAAATCAACAGAACAAAATTGCTGGGCTGTAAGTAGAACCCCATTAAGAGAGAATCCACGTGAACTTCAACTAGAAAACTTCAAGGAAGAAGCAGAGCTGGCCCAAAAGAGAAGCCAAGAGAACTACAACCACCAGCAGTGCATAGGGGTGGAGCCTCTGAGTCCTTTTTGAGTCCACATATTGCCATAAATTGCCTCGGATACTGGGCATGGAACTATCGAACTCAATATTTTCCCTGTTGGATTTTGGACTTGCTTTGGTTTCATTCCTTTGTATCCCCTTATTTGTACCTTTTGGAATGGTAATATTTATTTTGTATCGTTGTATGTTCGGAGCGTTTAACTTTCATTTCAGTTATACAGGATCTCACAGCTAAGAGTTTATCTTAAATTTCAGAAACTTTGGATATGAATTTTTCAGCAAGGCTGAAACTGTTAGGACTTTGGCAACACTTAGAGGTGACTAAATAGTTTTTATATGAAAGGGTGTACATAAGTCATATGGGTCAAGGGAAGAATGTTATGGCTTATATCTAGAGGCTACCCCAAAGCCTCATGCAATTATAACTGGGGCTTTTTGGATCTAGGGTGTGTGATGCTTGGATTAAGGGTGTTAATGCTACCCAGACTAAAGGTAGGTAGCCTGGATAAAATATAAGACATAGAAAGAGGGCTGATGAGGTCATGGCTTGTCTCACTGCTTGTTGTTTTCTGCACGCCCTGCTTTACCGTGGACTGTAACTGTTCTTCAGTACCCCTCTGCTATGGTCCCTGCCTTGGGGCTGGCCAACTATGATCCGAAACATTTGTTAACTATGAACGACAATGAACCTTTCCTCCTTCAACTGTGGGTGTCAGGTGCCTTTCTCAGCAAGGAGAAAAGTAACTCAGAGATATTTTGTCCAATCAATAAGAAAATGACTAAAATAAACTAAGAAAAAATTGATTAAATTCTTAGAATGATTGAGATTATTCTAAGCAGATTTCTACCCTTTATTTTTATTCATGAAAACAAATTTATGATAGGGGAATCACTGTCATATTTTGTCATTGATTCAAATGTTATAATCAGAAAAAAAATAGCTCAAATTTCTGAAGGGAAGCAGCAAAAGAGTCAATTCTCAAACATAGGCAGATCAAATTGAATTGTTCAGTAAATAAAAAAAAAACTGAAGTTTTCTGATTCTAATATTAAAGCTACACACGCTCTTCCAAGTACTTAAGGATGATAATCATTAAATCTTCTTCAAAAATTAGTAACCCTCACTATTTTATTAATCTTCAGAATTCCCATCTTTCCTGAGCTATCCCTGACTGATAATATTTTCTTTAAAATTACTTAGGACTGTGTATCTCTCATTACACTGCTATCTGTAACTACAAGTAAAACCCTATTGAAGTGAATGTAGAGATATTGCAGGTGAAAAACTGACTCCACAAAAGAATTGTGCATAATAATTTTATTTCAGGCAGTTTGATCAGAAATGAACATGAGATATTTCCTATGAGCAGTTCTTGGCAAATATTTGTGCAAATAGCATATGAACTGTAGTGATGAAAGGCTCAGGTAAGTATATTTTTCATTACTATCTCACTTTATCAATTATATTAAAGAAGTTTGCTTGGGCCAATTTTTCAAATAATGCTGCCTTTTAAATTATATAAATAGAAGATGAGGGAAAATAGAATCTGTGCTCTTATAAAGCACAGAACCCTTGGGACAGGAAACAGGATTATCTGAGCTATTGAATATTTACGGGAATATTTAATACTTAGGATAGACAGATTTGAACTATTAATCGTGATCATTCAGGTATTGAGGAGTCTAAGGAAAGTAAAAACTGTAAATCAAAATACATATGTATATAAATCATTATTTTAAGAAGGCTATTTTAGTAGAAAAACAAATAGAAAGGAAATATTGTGTTCGTCATTCAACTTCTCATTGTGCCAATATATAGACAACTAAAAAGTGAGAGGGGTTTGCCTCCATGTAGTGTTTAAAGATTGTCTGTATTTGACCCTCAGCAATGAATGTGAGAAGAAAAATGATTTTTATTGTGTACACTGGTGGCTACAGTACAACAGACTCCTCCAAGTTAAGAATAAAAAGTACTTTTCTGAGTATTATACTTCCCTACACCTTTGAGAGCCCTCACATACATGTTTCTAAAATGATAGGATTTTCTTTTCACAACAACATGTGGAAATACAGTAAATGTTTATTCCTTGGCAGCTGTACAATAGCTTAATCTCTGGGGTCTTAGTAAAAGAATAAAAAATAAGTTTGAGAAGAAACCTTATTCTTATTGCAAGCCACATAAATATATCACTAAACAGTGAGTACAGTTTCCACTTTGCCTGGTAACTCTAAAGAGAATGGAGATGCTGCTCGGACCCAGCGGATAACAATGGAAGCACTCTTGCTACAAATTACTGTGTTTGACTATAGCTTACAAGAATGGGGATTAAGGATGTCTGTGTTTCACAGAAAGAGTCCAGAGTGGATTACTGACCCAAACTGTAAGGTTTCCAGGAGACCAGAGCTCATATAAAGAGTGTCACTTTCAAGTTTGCAAAATACCTACCAGAAACAAGGGATAATTTATAAGGTAGAGCATTAGCTCATAGGCTTTTGTTTCTCTAATTTTCAGTAGCATTCTTGTGACTATATATCCAGAAACATGACGTAGAAAAGTTAGAGATCAGGGAGAAATTATAGTAATTCAAACAAACAAACAAATTTTAAAAAATAAATAAAAATGGAAAGACTGAATTTTGAGTCTAGGTTAACATTAAAAATAGGCAGTCAGACAGCTCTTTTCCATTTCTGGGCATTCACAAGCTTCTAGTATTTTGTTGTTTGAGCAAATCATCTCCACTTAAATGGCCAACCTATATATTCTACTTACATAATTTAAATCTTATGCAAGAATACGATATTTTTATTTTTAAAAAACATTGAAATACATTATGTTGATTAAATAAATGTGGAAAAGAGCTTCCATTCGATGGAAGTAAATAGTTAAATCCCAAAGAACAGCAACAACAACAACAACAAAAGAAATTAAAGAAACAAAAGAGAGATACAGGAAAGAAACAAAAGTTTATCTCAGAGTTGGACATTGCATTGGAGATTATAAATTTGTATTAAGTGCTGGAATACAGAATAAAAGAAAATGATCCCCAGTTATTTTCTAAATATACCCATTTCCAGAGTTTTCAATGGTCAGTGTGCTCTGATTTTGTCAGAAGGCAAAAACCATAACCAAACCAAACCAAAACAAAACAAAACAAAAAACCCAAAAAATGAAACCAAAAAACCAAACAAAAAACACCAAAACCAAAAAACCCCTGAGTTTTGAAGTGTTAGCCTGAAATCTGCATATTCTGGTTATTCAAGTGTTAACATCACATAACTAAAAGTACAGATGCATTCCAGCAGGCAATGCTTTAACTGCCTTATTAAAAATAAAAGAAAACAAAACACATTTCATTTGAAAGCAATGATCTCCGTAGTAATCTAGTTGCATAGTTGCCTGGCATTAGCAAATGCTTTCAGCAGGGAAAACCACTTAGAGGTTAATGAATTAGATTTCTCAAAATTATCTGTGGCTATTATGTGAGTAGATGGTATTAGTTACAATTCTTTTTGTCACAAGCTATCAAAAACAGGCTTAAGAAAAATAGAGAATATGTCGGCTTAAGTAACTGGAAAGACCAGAGGGTATCATTAATTTCAGGGATGGTTGGATGCAGAAGTTCAAACTGAGTCAAAATCAAATTACACTGTCTTGATTTTTCAACTCTGCTTTCATCTTCATTTGCTTCATTTATAGGAAGGGTCTGTTTTCATGGTAGCCCTAGCAGTTCCCAAATGCTCTCTTTCATTTCTCTATTTACAAAAATTTGGAATGATTTCTGATTGGCTGATGTAATCGTTCTTTAAACAATCTCTGCAGTTTGCAATAAATGTCGGTTTGATTGGACAATCCTAAACCACCTGGCTGTGAACTAGAGTGCAGCTGGCGTAATCTGAGAGTGAGGTAGCAGAATTTTTTAATCTGATATTGCTGGAAGGGAATGATACACAGACAAACGACAAATGAACAGTTAAAAGCCAGTCTTGTGAAGGATCTTGTGTCTTTAGTCACAAGTCATATTTCTTTGATGATCACAACTTTTTAGTGAACATTTTTATTTTATTAAAACTAGTTAACTAAGCAAGAGCACAGAATTCATCTTTTAAAAGAGTAAATGTTTTATTTAAACTACCTCCAAGAATCTTCTCACACAGTGACCCTTATGCTTCTATAGAAAGTACTTTACCTGTCTTGAAAAATGTTCATTATTTTGGAAGAAATATTTTAGGAAACCAAAATTATAAGCAGTCATATAATAATTTGGAACAGATCTGCTATTTGTTCTATATTTACTAACATGTAGTTGACATTCTCTTAACTATATTTATAGTGTAATGTTATTGAGCGTGTGTAAATAAATGAATATGAATAAAAATATATTTGCCTCAGTCAAATAATGACCTAATTTTACTTATCTTCTAAAAGAAGTCAGCTATTCCAAAAAGTACAAGGAATTTGTTTTTAGCTTTGTTAGTATTAAAATTAGTCCACAGAAGATGGTGAAATAGATACGTGAAAAATTTAAGCTAGTGAGGCAGGTTTTTTTTTTTTTGCCTTATTTACATAAGTACATTGTGCAACCATTGCAATATCACTTCAGGTCCCAGTGACGACCAAGCCACAGGGGCATAGTCATCGCTTAAATAGCATTTGTTTTTATTATTCAGACTTTTCTTTCTATTACTTAGCATTGACATCCCAGGTCTTTTAAATAGATTTAGGCTTCTTCTGTGTATTTAATAAATCAGTAGAAGTACTTTACAGGGAAAACACTTTGCACACTTACTATTCTGAAAAATGACACATTACTCCTTAAGCAACATATGTATTTTGTGTTTGTTTGTTATTTTGTTGTTGTTGTTGCATTTGGTTAGGAACTAAAATGCCACTTTGATGCAGAAAGTTGTCACCTTGAAATATGTCAGTCTTGACATTTCTGTTCTCACAGCTCAGTAATCAAAATTTTCATGTGAAATACCAAAATAATAATAAATCTTTCTCACCATTCCGTTTCTCAGCATGAAAACTCTTAGCTGGTTGTCTGCAAAATTCCAGTGAATGAAGCAGAGGAGAAATGCAAGCTTTGAAACTCCATTACCTCCTTATGGAAACCACTGAATTACAATTCAATACTTTCTGAATCTAGGAAAGCAGAGTTTTCCTATTTTCTTCATGGTGGAAGTATAACTTATTGCAATTCAGACAGGACAGACCAGCCCACAAAACAAAATCACAGAATGAGTTATGTACTTGCTGCTGTAGTAAAGGCAGAAACGCAGAGTAAAAAAAAAAAAAAAAAGTAAAGAAAAAGAATGAAAAAAAAGAAGAGAAAATGAAAAAGAAAGATAACTCAGTTTACCAGTACCAAGAAAACTATAAACAAGAAAATATATAGTTACTTTCATAAAAACAGCATTGTGTTTTGGCAGAGATATTGTGGTCTAGTTTTAAAACGGCTAATGAAATTTTTAAAAAATTTTGCATGACAATAACAACAAGATTTTTTTAAAAATAGCAAGATTTTTGCAATACAATTATTGTACACAGATAATAAAAATGTAAAGCATCAATTCACCAATATCTAGTGTATTCATGCTTTTTTAATAAAAAATCATAATAAGCTGATTAGATTCATATCACTTCTCAAAACCAAATGTGTGGTGTCTTTTCCAATCCTGCTTCATTTTTTGATGCCCCCGGGCGTCCTAATTCAACTCAGTGTAGTGCTACCTGGTGTTAGTAACGGGTCCCAGAATCTGAGGACTCAGTCTAACTAGATAGTTTCCAGTTCACATGTCAATCTCAAGTTCCAAGTTGCCACTGATAATTTTGGCTTCTGATTTCTGAGGGTAAACTTGGAGGGGTCCTGCATTTGTTCTCCAGATTGGCTAATTCTGTGACAAATTTCATCGAACTCAGGAAAGCAATTTACATACTAATCCTCATCTAGGATTAAAGTTGAGATTCAGGAACATCTGAATGGAACAGATGAATGGTTTAGGAAGACGGCGTTTGAAGCTTCTGTGCCTTCTCTGGGGATGTTTCCCTCACAGCATTCACTGTGACCATTCACTTAGCCACTCCCTGGCCACCCTCATTTAGGAGATAAGACTGAGGTCTTATTAGGTAGACATGTTGGACTCAACCACTAGCTCTTGGAAGGTCCCTCAGTCACCATCCCCTCCCTCCAGGTTATAGAGCTGAAATTTGTATACTCCAATCACTCCTTAACACTTCTTGTTACAATCCCTCCATTTGAAGTTATCCAGGCATCCTTAGCTGCCAGTCATCTCATTAGCACAAAGAAAGGACATTGTTCACTACTGAGATTTCAAGAGTTTTCAAATTTCTACTGTTAGGAACTGTGGGAAGATAGGAAGCATTATTTCTTATAATGTCATAATGTTTGAGGCAAAAATTGTTGAATCAGATGTTTATTCATGTGTAGCTAAGTGCTACACATGACTGGGTTTCTGCTTGTGGCCAGTAGCCCACTAGCTTCAAAATAAGTATGTGATCATGTGAAGTTACTTCATAGCAACAGAATTAGAATTTCTTGAAGGAGAGAGAGAAAAAAAACAAAAACAAAACAAAAAGAACCTTAATTTAGGAACCAATAGCAAAGTATTTTAGCTTTCAATGTATATCACACTGGTAACAGTATAATTTTAGCAGGTAATTTCTTAACATCTAAAGCTACAGAAAAGAAAACAATAAGAAAAATGAAACATTACTTCAGTTGACATTTAAAAACCTATTCTTTAGAATTTCAATTGCGGTTTTCTCAACTTTCTTGACAATAGGATATACGCTTGGTAATGGTAGCTGTTCCTCCAGGTGTTCTTGGGAGAGGTGCTTCCTTCCCCTTGCCTGGCATTCCAAACTTAAAATAAAACTCCAGCTCAATGACTACACTGGTAACTGCTAAAGAAAATTTTTCTTCATCTTTATAGAACCCAAAGCACTTGATGTTTCTCAAATTACATCAAAATGTGTAAAATGATGCTTAATTTGGGGAAAAGTGGCGGGTTTATCTACAGAATCACAGAAATTGAAGATTGATTGTGATTTTCTACCCAAAGGACATAAAAATACACACAACCTGGTTGAGGATATTTCCACACCCCATTTCTGCCCATGACGCCATGTGTTTTGTTCCCTTCTTTGTAAAAGACTTTCATGTACCTGAGTTCCCCTAGGTGGTCATTGGTGAGATGGGAGGACAGCCCCATGTTTACAGAATAGCCCTAGAATAAACCTGAATTCCTCTTCATCAACTCTTTTCTTCTAACTATGGGCTTTTATGTGGTGATGACATAGACTTGGGCCCAGTATCAAGGTTAGAATTAAAGGCAAACAAAGCCAAGTGACTCTTATTCTAGGTTTTGAGAATGAGTCATAGTCAGCTTTAACCATTTCTTACCTTTCTTAGTGAAGAGAAAGGAGTTTTAATGACTTATTGAAGAATTAGATCTGTCCATTCATTGGCCTATCCTTGAGAGGGTTTTGAATTGGTCTGCCTCCAAAGTTGTTCATGGAAATCTGTCCACCTTTAAGTCTGAGACAACAACTCCTTTCTCACTAAATTGCTTCTCAGGGCTTTAGAATACATTAGTGAAGTACTCCTAAACCTGCTTCTGAGTTCTGTGTGTGCATTTTTTTCCCACTTAATCTTTTTGGAGTTGGCCAAACAGGTATGCCTGCCTATCTGGTGGCCAAAGAAAATAGTGAACTAAGTTGAGACTTCCAGCCTGAACTATCCACCTACAAATACAAGGGGTGAAAAATGGAAAGGAGCGTTGAAAGACCTGGACCAGGAAAAGACACAGTCCTACATGGTACCAAGTTCCAGTGGGGAATAACAATGGAGCCTCAGAATTCTACATTCAAACATGGAATTTTATGGCATTAACATTGTACATTTTGAAAGGAGAAAACAGAGTTACGTAAGTACCTGTTATAGTATAAGACTTACAACTTCTAATTATATAAATATATGGTAAGTTGCTTACAGAGTGTCCTCATATGTTAAGAATAGTCATTTTAACATCCAGAATATTTTCACCATTCAAGAAATATAAAATGATTAGAAGAAAATCACTGGAAGTCAGCCTTTGGGCAGTGCACTTCTTAAAAAATAGGGCTGAGATGGCCAAAGAGACACACATCTGTAATTCTAGCACTTGAGAGGGTATGAGAGTTTAAAAATTCAAATATTTTGGTACAAAACAGGATTGTCTGGATTGTTTAATCCAAATTCATATATTGAACATATAATGCAGGTGGGAAGAAATTGCTCAATTAAAGACTTCCAAGACTTATCACAATATTCTCGAGAAATTGTATTAACTGCAAGGAGGAAAAAAAAGTTCTTGAATTATAAAAATATTCACCCCTAGGTCTCGTAGGATGAAAAAGGGAGTTAACAAGAATGAAAGAAATATTTATCCAAGACTCATAAATAAATAGGCTATGATATTTTAGTGATTTTGGTTAATAAAACTTTACATCAAGAAAATAAATTACACAATACAAACATAAGCAAAGATATTTATTATAGAACTGTTGATAAGAAGAAAAATCAAGAACATTCTAATTCTCCCTAAATAAGTGAGTCTCAAAATTTTAGACACATATTTAAAACATTCATAAATAGTTGTTAATGGTAAAATAACTTTTATGATGGATGCTAAATTTTAAAAGGTTAAAAGCTGTGCATGATATTATTGTAAAAGTTACATATTAACATAAGCACTTGGAAATTTATTTTGTCTTGCTTTAAAGCAAAACTAGAAAGCAGTTTTTCAACATTCCACTGTGAATGTCAAGCACAATCACAAGATAGGGACAGCCTTCAAGTGTCTGACAGAAGCCTCTCCTTCCTGAGCATCTCCCTGAAGTTGTATATCAGCTCATCTTCCTCACCTTTCCTGCCTTGTCTCTCCCCATCTGAAGCATGACCCTTCTTGACATTGGCTTAGTTATCCTTGAACATTGCTCTATTTTGCAATGTGGATTTTTTTCTTGTTGTACACTATCACCCAGCGTTTTTAAAAATTAATTATGTCTTGTGGGAGACCACCATGCCGCTCTCTCCTGAGAAACAAAGCCCTTGCCACTACCTGTCCCTGACCTCTCCACCCTATTTACTGAGCTATGCAGAGCTGGCTGTATTGAAACAAATGTTCCTGGCAGTAAAGATGCCAGCCATGCATGAGTCAAAACTTTCTGTGCTTTGCTAATTGGAGGCTTCTGAGCCTGGTATGGCTACAAGGTTTCTTTTCCCTATGCACTCTGCCATGACCTCCACACACCTCCCTGACTGATCCTGACAAAATCCATAAGCTTTGGGAGACCAGGCTGTTCATTCCGCAGAAAACACTGAGTCATCCCAGAGCTCCTCAAATGCACAATATTCTCTCTTTGTCTTTCTTTTGTATCCATGTGCTATATTGCTGGGGTGGGTTAGAACGATATCTTCAGCAGGAGCAGGGGTTTCCGTAATTTCTGGACATGTTTTCCTGTCCTGCCCTCTGTCCTATCCTCCCATCTGCTTCCAGTTCCTCTCCAATTTGAACATTATTTAGAGTAAGGCTTGGTGCACCCCAAACTTAGCTAAAATAGGGCATGGTGACACATGCCTGTAATCCCAGGACTCAGGAGCCTGAGGCAGGAGGATTGTTGTGAGTTTGAGACCATCCTGGGCTACAAAGTGAGCTCAAGGCCAGCCTGAACTGTACAGAGAAACCTTGTCTCAAAAAGACCAAAAAAAAAAAAAACCAAAAAAATGAACAAACTTAGCTCAAATAGAACACTAATAGTGTGCATTAGGTATTTATTACAGGAAAGACTTTGACATCACTGTGACTCAACTGTCATTGAAAATACACTCAATGTGCACTAAATGATAAGCATTCATGATTTACATTTGTGAGAAACTAATAATATGCTCCTCTCTACTTTTAAGAAAATAGACTCATAGAGAACCCCAGCCTCAAGCTCAACCATAATATCAGCCTTAATCTCTCAAGTAAATACAGTATGAAAGAACCAACTTTCCAAGCAACTTCAATAAAAAATAAAATAATGTTATAGGAACCAGTATCATTTACTCTTAAGTAAAGTTAGCTGAGAGTAAAGTTTAAAAATATCTGTCATGGAATAATTGTAATTTCATAATATATATGGCTAGCATATATCGATGGCCAGTCAGGAGGTTTTAAATGTCAGAGGGGCAATATAGTGCTACTTCCTTAAGAATCAAATTTAACTAAAGGTGAAAAAGTTTTGAATGTGTGCACTTTTAAAAAGGTTTTTCACTTGCATGTGCATATAAAAACAGCAGAATCATTCATTTTCATGTTTTATATAAAACAAAAGATTTCAAAGGAACTTTGTGTTTTCAGGGCTGCTTCAGGCTCTCTGCCCGGACTTCCCAGGGATATGCACATACATTGTCCTCTGCTTTAAGGAGCACTTCAGAGAAAAAGTTTGAGAAGCTCTCGTTTAGTTAAAAGAATAATAAATTTAGTTCTGGAAGAACTGAGAACAAATTTTCGCTTTGATATTTACTATCTATGTCACCTAAGCTTTCAAGTATTGCTTCCCCTTCTGTAAAATGGGGTGCATCGCCCAAGTTTCCTAAGTGAGAGAAGAGAGTCAATAACTGACACATCTGAAGGGACTTAGGAGGTGGTGAAGCACTATTTCCATAAAAAGTTTGGTTTACAGCGTGAATAAGAAATATATAATAATCACAGCTTACACTGACCAAAACTGCTGTCCAAATAATATATTCACACACTGATTTTTGTACACATCCCTTGACAGTAACAGAAGTTATTCTATCTTGCTGTCTCATGAGTTACCCTTCCCAAAGTTCTTTGACAGTTTTGGTATTATGTCTTGCTTTAGAAACTGGCATTTATAGAAGCTATGTCTTATTTAAATGATTAATATCCCTGAGGTATTCATTAAGCAGTTTTGTTTTCTTTCGAGTACCTTCTACATATTGTTGGCCCCTGGTAAAAATCTCCTGCACAAATAAAAGAATCAATGAATGACTAATCTTAAATTATCAACATTGGATTAAGTTCCTGATTTCAGGAATCAGGATGTCTGACTTTGAATTTTGCTTCTGAATTCTAAGCAAGTTATTTATGTAAAACTTAGATTTCTTGTGTAAAATATGAGGTTGTCACCTTGTCAGACTGCTGTGAGTATTAATTTTGATTGGATATGTAAATTGACTGCATATATTTTGCTACACAGTAAGTATACAGGTAGCAGTAACTTCTATCAAAATAGTTTTGGGAAAGAAGAAATAGCACACAACTGTTATGTGTTATCTATAAAAGATCAGTTTTTTTCAACTTCAGGAACTTGTGACATCATTATTTACTCTAGGTCTGATTTTAACAAGTATCCTTCATTACAAACTTGTTGCTGTGAGGATCTCCACCCTTGTTCCAGTGCTACATTTCCTTTAGTAGTGGGTCCTGGCTCTAGTTTCTTAACAGTTTGAGGTACTGGTTCTTCCTCACCAGCCTTTTCTCCCCTTCCTCCCTCCTCCACATGGTTTAGCACAGTGCATTTCCATTAATAACTCCAGCTTTTTCTGAAAATGCTTACTTTTATATTAATAGTCTGCAAGGATGTGCTTACAAATGATTATTTTTCACTTTTATTTATTTCTGTGTTAAGTAAACTACTAGCCAAGAAAATTTCTCTATCCTATTCATTTTGAATAATTCTCTTTGTAAAGTAGGTACTCAATATATGGTATTGATTACTTTAAAAATGTTTCCCATGCCCTGCACACATTACTATAGAAGGGCATTTATTAAAGCATGATATAGGAACTTCCTGACTTCAAGATCATTAGATTCATAAAGAGTTGATCTACAGAGGCCAATTATCTTCTTCCCTTAATGTCTTCAAAAGTGAGAGAGGCAGTCAAAGAATTTCAGTAATTTAAATGGTATTTGATACACTAACAATGAATATGCATGTTTTCCAATCCCTCAATGTAACTCTAAGCTTTATTTTTTAAAATGCAACATCAAAATTTGAGACAAAATTGAATGTTTTTATACCCAGGAAAATGATAGGCTATTAAAATTCATTTTATATTAATTTAGCATCCAATAAAATACAGGAAATATCCTGCTGTTTCAGGTAGCAAGTTAGGACTAAAAATAGAGAAATGATAAACCATGGATTTTTCTTTTTTCAAATTGTTCATGTTGTAGTTGAAACACCCCACACACACACACACACACATACATCTTAATAAGGAGCTTATACACACGAGAGAATGTCAATTGGTATAGAAATGATTGCTTACTACTAAGACAGGTTCAAAAGACAAACATAATCATAACAGGGATGTTGAATCTGAGTTTTGGAGAAGTAATACATACCAGACTGTGCCAAAGGAGCTTTCTAAACAAATAGAACATGTAATTTGATAGAGTATAAATTGCAAGAAGAAAGGTGAAAGAGCTAATAAGGGGTCAGATGATGAGAAATTATGTGGTTCATCCACAGAGATATGGGGGAAACAAAGCAGCAAATAAGTATAAATCTTTCAAAATAAAAGGTTAGATACAATCACAGCTTCAATAAGCATTACTAATTATGTTGCTCATGGCCTCAAGAACCCCAGATTAGAGAATCTTACTCCTCTAATTTTAGAGAGCATAGTGAAGCGGTTTAACAACCCAGTACTTCGCTGATTCATTTTTATCAAATCCTGATATTGTATATTTTATTTGAAAGTTAGTCTCTTCTTATCTGAAAAAAACAAAAAAAAATGAATGCTTTTGTCTCTGCAGATGTGATTTTTTTGGTAAGAATCTGTCATCACAAACCATGATCCTGATCTTGCAGTTCAAGATATTACATAGTAAGAATTTTTATCTAAATTCATTCTAATCCAAATAAAGCCACCTGGAGTTGATCACGTGACAAGATAGCACGGTGCCATTGAAGGGTGGTTTGCTCCAGTAGAAAAGCTTTCAGAATGACTGCACAGGAGCAATAGGCAGGGAGACAAGAGACTCAGCTACAGTTCTCTTTTGTTTTTCTGTTTTATATGCAACCTCTCCTTGCAAAATAACCGGGAAATACTAATTATTACAATGAAACATAACTCAATACATGGAATACATGGACATTTTTCACTTTTAAGAAAGTTAATAAGATTATAAAACCATAAGTACGGGGCTGGGGATTTAGCTCAGCGGCAAAGCGCCTGCCTGGCAAGCGCAAGGTCGTGGGTTCGGTTCCCGGTACCGGAGAAAAACCAAAAAAAAAAAAAAAAAAAACCATAAGTAGATTAGAAGCATTCTAAACTGTCTGTCTCCTTTTCAATTGCTAATATTTTCTCCATTTTAGGGGTTTATCTCCAACTATTCCAAAATTTGGAAAGGGCTTTCCCTAATGTAATCTTCCCTTAACTTGCAGAGCCAGTGTAACATGAAGTCCTTCAGCCTGTCCTTTATGAAGAGCTCTTCTCTCCTCCTTCTCTCATAAACATTGCTCTTTGTATCTTTTCTGTTTTTGTCCTTCCTAAACACACACTTTCACTGGATCCCTTTTCTCTTCTTCTGGTTCTGCAGATATGATTGTTTCTTTAACATTCCTACATGCCCTACCTACTCCCTAGGTATAATCCCAGAAAATCTCTGTCTGAATTTTATTTATTTATTTATTTATTTATTTTGGTTTTTCTCTGGTACCAGGAACTGAACTCACGACCTTGCACTTGCCAGGCAGGCGCTTTTGCCGCTGAGCTAAATCCCCAGCCCTCTGTCTGAATTTTATCTTCAGCTCCCAACTCATATATTTCAGCAGCTATGAGGACATCCCATTGAAATTCTCTGCTGTTGTGTTTTCCCCCACTGAACACAATCAGAATTCATCTTATCTTGTATGCAACTAGCCATCTTTTCTTAAAAATCCCTTCGTCCACTGCTGGGGTTTGACCCTCCCACACTGAAATTGCAGAGCTTCGTTTCTCTCCAATACAATAATCCCCAACATCTACACTTCTGGTTCTAATGAATATTTCTCAAAAGTAATGCTTCTTCCAATTAGTTCTCCTTTATACTCACTGTAGCTACATTTCTAATTTAAATAGCTTAATAATGAAAGTGCTCCCTAGCTGGATTTCCTGCCTCAATTCTTCCCTTTAGATTGTCATACCTATTGCAGATACACTGATATTAAAAGAACAGTGGTAAACATTGCCCCAAAATTCAAAACATCACCGTTTTCTACATTTTAGATTAGCACTAAAGACTTCCTGCTCTTTAACTGCTGACCTTTCCATCATTGGCTTCCAAGGTTTCTTACTGTGACTTGATGTCAATCATCTGTGAAACCTTCTGCTCAAAATTCAGGCTGCCTTTACTATGTTTTTGCTTTTCCATCTCACTTTCTGTGCTTCTGTAAGTAGCAAGGCAAGTAGAATTTTAGATTTTGTTATGTGTTCAAATTTGAGAGCTACATGGCTTCTCCAAACTTGTCCCTACTGAGAGTATAACTAGCACTCCCTTCTCTCTCCAAGTTAATTCAATCAAAAAGAATATGAAGTTCTTTGCTCTCAGAGGTTGGGAGACCAATTTCCTTTCCAAAGGCAAGAGAAAGAGCCAGAGGGAGATGGCTGAGAGTGGGAAAGCAAGTCTGGAGATTTCTATAGTGTTACTGTAGCTCCACCCCTTTCTGTCCTTGCTGTAAGACCCTTGCACTCATGGGTGCAGTAAGAAGATTACTTGGGGAAAAGGAGGCTCCTCCTGTCCACAGGAGCTAGTTTTGAATAAATTCTTTTCCTTTTTGGCAAAAGCAAATGACCTCGTTTTGCTTTATGAATGGGTAGAAAACTAACCTGAACATATAGACCTGATTGGCTGGTAAAAGTTTAAAACCAATCTGTACATATGCCACACATCCACTGAGTTTCCACTTAAATACCAGATATAAAGATACTCTTGAGTTTTGTACTTAAAGGTAGTGTCTCTTCTGAGCACTTGAAGTCCTCTGCAGCAGCACCTATGGCCTTTTCCCTTGTGTAGAGACAGTCATGATTACAGGCTAAATTTTGTATAATCCTTAATGACTGTAGGATGAAAAGAGTAGACCAGTATGGTTCCCATTATCTGGCGATTTTAAAATGTCTGTAAAGACAATATAAATTTCAACTTGGAAGACCATAGAGACATGTCATGCTACTGTTCTCAAGAAGTCAAGACAAGGTTCTTAGGTATTAATTTTTGGTGTACAAACTGTTTTATAATTTCTTAAACATGAACATTTTCTTTGAAGGTAGATTCATTATTCATGGCATTATGTACAATAGAGTCCACAATGGAAAAGTGTGCTTTGTTCTTTGTATTTTTACCATGACTTTTCCACATGTGTGTCATCCTACTACAATTTATAGGCCCAGTGAAGAATAAATAAAATAAAGAAACAGATACTGAAATATATGTCTGTGTAGGGAATAAAGCTAAGTACATTCACAAATCCATACTTAAAACACCATAACATCAAGCATTTGGGTTAGGAACATTTATACTCATTTTAAAAAAAACAAACACATGATATTGACAGTTGTTACCACTTAATTTCATGGGTTCTGTCTCTAAATACAAAAATCATACCTCTAAACTATTTTGGTTAGCTCTCATTTTCTTCATTTCCTAATTGATATACACTACTCATACTGAGGTTATGTATAATATTAAGTTCTCCTTTACCCCTAAGGTTGTTTGGGTTTTAAATCATGTTTTATATGGTAATGACAAAATTAGATACACAGATTTGTTTTCTAAATACAAATGCCTCTTAGGTATAAGAAGAAAAAGCAGTTCATTAAATCCTTGAAGGATGGGCACAAAAATGTAAGAGAACTGCCAGGGATCTGATGTTTCCTTCTGATTGAAGAATTATAAGAATTCTGTGGTTCATACACACAGGAATCACATAAGTGGAAATCTGATTCTGAATTACAAAACAGATCAGATTCTTAAGAATAACCAATAAGGTTCACTTGGAACACAAGTTTAGCAATAATGTGAGTATGGTTTTTACAGGGCTACTTAGAAAATAAACTAAAAATTTCAGTTGCATCTTAGTATTTAGATGATATAAAATGTATGTGTTTATTGATGAGTTGCATGATATGGAAAAATAGTAAAATGTATATAGCTATATAATTTGCAATTACATACACACATTATATAAATTTTTAGCATTATATATTAGATTACATTTTATGAACCTTTGAAATTTTACTTTTTATTAGAAAGGGTAAATAATGTCTTAGAATTTAAACAAAATATTTTTAACATACCAAAACATCTACCAATAAAATTATCCAGAAAGCAAAGAAATTACTAATTTGCATTACCAACCTATCGTAATTCAGTTTTTTATGAGCTATAAATATAAAATACAATTTTATACAAAATGATACCATGAGGAAATGGAATTTGTCTCTTTCTTTACCCTATATTTTAATAAAAATATTAATTTTATTTCTAAACAGCAAAAATCATGTACACATAATTATGAAACAAATGAACAGAGTTATAGACTTAATTTTAAAGAAAATGGCTTCTACTGATTGTAGCTAGATAATAGTTTTACAATACGCATATACTGAGAACGTTTTAGGTCACCAAAAAGTGGCTTCACAATGTTAATACACAAAACAAAATTTCCAAATGAAAACATGCTCACATTATCAAATTTTTGATTAAGTAAGAAATTATACTGAATTTGAGATGAACTACATAATAACTATAGTAAATTTTCTTGTTACTAATATCAGAATCTTTGGTATGCTGCTGATGAGTCAAACATATTAAACTTGAAAAAATAGTTGATGTCTATATATACCTGTATTATAGTAGTATATTTTGTAAGGAAAATTTAATTCTGGGAGATTTGCCTCTTAAGAAAAATATTTTAAGCTTATACATATTAAGTAGAAATGTGATCTATCACCGAATTTATTTATTTATTTACTTATTTATTTAGTTATTTATTTTTCCAATACCAGGAATCAAACTCACGACCTTGCACTTGCCAGGCAGGGGCTGTGATGCTGAGGTAAATCCCCAGCCCCTATGACCAAATTTATTAGTGAAATTCTTTGCCAGGAAAAGGAACAGCAATCTCAAGTTTAAGCACATACCATTAAAGATTATATGCTTTCACTGTTTTAAATACACCAGGATCACTCTGTAGGTGTTCCCATTTTTCTTGTGAAGAGATATGTACTATCGACAAAGATGCATACAATTGCTCTGCATATATACATATATATGCAATAGTTGTGTTTATTTTTTAAGGAAAGTAAAGTTCTCTAACCATCCTTTCATTGCTGAAAATGTGCATAAACAATGCAAAAACATTTCAATAAATTAACATACATATTTGGGAAACGTGCCCTGTAGATATATGGAACAATAGAAGTTCTAAGTGTTTTTAGTTTTGAAAACTACAGATAATAAATGCATTATATAACTGTGGAAACGTAAAAATAAGGTTTCTTGTGGGAACCAGTTGACCTCTGACCGATAGATAAGCAGTTTTGAGATTGCCCGGAAAGGAGGAGACGCCAGGAGGGCCAGAACATTATCTCCTGTCCCTTGGAAGAAAGAACATCTGGTGTTGACACAGAGTACCCTCCTCTCCCCTTGCCCATAAGTGGAAAACCTCCGCATTCCTACACACTCTACATCATAGGGACCCAATAAATGTAAAGAACAAAATGAAT